>NC_031487.1:791043-824011 GCF_001602025.1 Plasmodium gaboni | reverse complement strand
AAAAAAAAAAAAAAAAAAAAAAAAAAAAAAAAAAAAACATATATACATAAATATATATTTTTTTTATATCATCACTTTATATAATGTAAAATTCAAACTTTTCTTTAACACTCATTATAGTAACATAACATCAGTTTAACCATACACATATTTTTTTTCCCATTTTGGAACTTATAAAAAAAGTAAATAAATAAAATAAATATAATACATTTATAGTATAAACTTTTTTAAAATATATCACTTTGAAAAGGAAATGTATTACTTTTTTTTTTTCAACATAGATATATTTATAATTATTTGTTACTTCAATATTAATTTGATTGAAAATAAAAAAAACATAATTTGCAAACTTTATTACATTTATTTTGTTTATACATATATATAATATTATTAAACTTTATAATGAAATATTAATTCTTCTACACACTACAAAAATATATATATATGTATGTATATATTTTTATGAACTCTATAAATTTTTATATAATTATACAAATAAACATATAAAAAAAAAAAAATATATATATTTTATTTTTTCCTTTTCTTATTTCTTATACTTATTATGATTCATTAAAAAAGAATTATCCTTTATATTTTCATTCTGTAAAAATAAAAAAATACAGTATACATTAAAATTTATATATATATATATATATTTACATTTATATAATATGCTCTATATATTTTTTAAAAAGGTAATGAAACATCATATAAAAACAAATAATATATATAATTTATTTATTTTTTTTTTTTTTTTTTTGTAATCTATATATAATTATATATTTGTTTATATAAAGTCATTAAAAAAAAAAAAAAAAAATTTGGAAAAATACTTGAAAAACAATCTCTATACAATATGAAAATAAATAATCTAACTTTTTTAAAAGAACTTATATGATGATATAATTTATTTTTATTTACAATTTTAATAACACAGAGAAGAAAAAATATATACAATAAAATATAAAAATTAAAAATTACATTCTATATTTTAAAATACATTATATAAGAATATTATCTTTTATTATTTTTCCCTCATTTCCTATATATTTGTTTATTTTGTTAAAATGAAAACATATATTTATATATAACTTATATAAAATAATACTAAGAAGTACCAAACATTATATATATATATATATATTTATTTATTTATTTGAACATATATAATAATGCAAGTAATAACGTCTGATAAAATTGGTTTAATACAATATATAAAATGTGCTGAGGGGAATTCTATATTTGAACAAAAACTCCCTGCTGATTTAAATAGAAAAATTAATAACATGACATGGTCTGGTGGATATGGGTAATTTATATATATATATAATAATATTATATATTTCGTTATATTTTTTATTATATTGTACATATGTATATATATATATATTTATTTATTTATTTAATTTTTTTTTTTTTTTAAAGAGGATATGAAGAATCCGAAATAACCATATGCAGAGAAAATGGTCTTGTGGAATCATTTCAATTTTATGAAAATGTAGAAAACCCATATGTTAGTGATATAGCATCTTTATCATTCCTAAGTTGTAGTAACTGCATATATACAAAGATGCTAAATCATCATCATAATGTAATATATGAAGATATATTAAATGAACACAAAGATAAATATACAAACTATTTAAACTTTATGCCTGTATATAATAATAAGGAAAAAGTAAAAAATGGTATTTATGAAGATTATTTACTGAATAGCAGATTATTAGTTACTGTTAATAGTACTGGTCATGTTCATGTATTAAATTGGGAACATGACGAATCTTCCAAATATTATTTGGATGACAGTTTATACAAAAATAAGATAGAAAATGAAGATATACAAAAAAAAATGCAACTTTACTGTGAAAATTATAAAAAGGATGTATTAAATAAAATTGAATATAAAAAGATTGATGACAAAGATAATAATAATAATAATAAAATTATTACATGTAGTGAATATGAACATGTTAATTTACAAAATATATGTAAAGACTATCATTATAATAATATGATAGCAAAAGAAAACATATTACAATCATACATTCTAAGTAATCCAATAAATGCAGCATGTGTTAATGAATTATTAACAAATAGACTAGCTATTGGAGGATATAAAAATTGTTTAAAAGTTTTCGATTTATTTACTGGTACATATCTTTGGAAATCAAAAGGATTAGGTGTTAGCTTATTACATTTAAATTGTGAAACACTTATAAAATCATTAACCTTTTTGAATGATATTAATGTTAATATATTATGTGCTTCAACATATGATCATAAAATTATACTTTATGATATGCGATGTCAACCTAAACCAGTTTATATCTATGAACATTATAAAACACAAAATGTTATCGATAATAAATATAATTATTTTGATCATAACTATTCAGAGAGTGATTTGGTTTTTACTAATATATGTAACACTTCCCATATATGTTCTGATGATATGGATACAAATACATTAGATATGAAAGATGAAAAAAATAAAAAGGAAAATGATGATAATGATAATAATGATAATAATGATGATAATGATAATAATGATAATAATGATGATAATGATAATAATGATAATAATGATGATAATGATGATAATGATGGTAATAATGAAAATAATTATCATAAGGATGATGACCAACGTACTTATAATAATAAAGAATCCATTTATATCAAATTTAATACTAACCAAATACAACTTCAAAATTTAGAGGTTTTCAATAAATTGAACGAACAAAAAATTAACGATATACAAGCAATAAAAAATAAAAAAAGAAAACTAACACATAATAACCATGCCTTAAATAAAACTGAAAAAGATATAGTACTACGTAATGAAAAGGACGACACAGGGAAAACTTATTGCATAAAAAAATTCTCTTATAATGATAGTCAAAGAATTTATGTTTCAGATAATTATGGAAGTGTTTATAGTTTTGAAATAATAACTGGTAATAAACTATTACATTATATATATAGAAAAAAATGTGCAATAGAAAAAATAACATATGAAAAAAAAAGTGACAACTATTTATTAAAAATTAAAGATAAATTATATGAATTTTATAAAGATTTTCAAAATAATAATAAAACACATATGAGAAATGATTTACCAACTATGTGGGCCAAAAAGGATTTTGATCAATTCCATATTAACCTTATAAAAAAAATTAAAATTCATAATGGAGGCATATCCTTCCTGTTCTTACATAAAAGAGGTAATTTCCTATGTTCAGCTAGCTATGAGAGATTCATAATTATACTTAACACAGAAACTAGAAAGGTTATTAAAAGGATACATGTAGGCCATGTTCTTACAAGTTGTTTATTTCATTCGAAAATTTTTGAACAAAGTACACATCCAAAGGGGGATAATGAATGTGCTAGTTGGGTTGATTCATCTGAGGAGGATGATGAAAATGACGATGAGGATGATGAAGATGAAAATGAGGATGATGAAAATGAAGATGATGAAGATGAAGATGAAGATGAAAATGACGATGAGGATGATGAAGATGAAAATGAAGATGATGACGATGAAAATGAAGATGATGAAGATGAAAATGAAGATGATGAAGATGAAAATGAAGATGATGAAGATGAAAATGAAAATGAAGATGAGGATGATGAAGATGAAAATGAAGATGAGGATGATGACGATGAAGAAGATGATGATGACGAAGAAGATGATGATGACGATGAAGAAGATGATGATGACGAAGAAGATGATGATGACGATGAAGAAGATGATGATGACGAAGAAGACTAAAACGAATGTATTAAATTCAATTATTTTCTTGTTAAAATAATTCACATATGCATGAGCGTATTAATAATGGATGTTAATGTTGTATACATTTATAAGTAAATATTATAACATTAAGTGTAATTATAAAATAGCAATCATATAATTTTTTACAGTTTTATAAATATATATATATATATTACTAAACATTTCTTCTAGTTTTTTTTTCTTTTTAATTAATATTATCATTGTTAAAACTTTTATTTTTTAAACAATTTGTTTTTATAAAAAAAAAAAAAATAATAATAATTTAAAAATTAATTTATGACATGTTATATATATATATATAAGTAAAAAAAAATATATTGGTTTAATAAGGTACATTTACGTTCTTCATACATAAAAAAGGATAGACGTGTAAATATGTTTTAAACTGGTTTTATCTACAAAATGAACAAATATATATATATATATATATATATTTTATATTTATATTGGACAAATATGTACATATTTGTTATTATTATTACCCTAAAATGTAAACAGATAAGGGAAAATAAAAAGCACTTTAAATCTTGTACTAAATAATAAAAAACACGTAAACCTTCTGGGTCATTACATTGTTTGACATCTGATAAGGATCCAATTTTTGAAGTAGTAAAATAATATTCTACACCATCTAAATATATTTCTAATTCCTGTTTTCCAATTTTATCTGGCATAGGCCATTCTTTATCACTTTCTTTACATATTTCAGATTCTTCAATTATACGTTTTAATTCTTTTAAAACTGATTTACTTACATAGGCTAGTGAAGAAATAAAAATATATATATATATATATATATATAAAAATACTATATATCTTTATATAAGGTTATTCATTTATTTCTTTTTTTACGTACCCTCTTTTCTAATAATTTTATCATTTTTATAATTCGAATTGTTTGCATATCTTAATCTCCCCTTTGAATTAAATTCAAACTCTAGAAATTCATGACCAAATTTACCTTCATGCCCAACACTATATATAAAAAAAGAACAGTATACAAATTACAAAATAAAAATAAAAAGATAATATTATAAAATGTCATATAAATATAGATAATTTTTTTTATATTCTCTTATTTTAATTACTAATATCTAAAGGAAAACTTATCTTTCTTAGACATTTTTATTCAACTTTATATATCTTGAACAATCTGTAAAAATATATATATATAATATATTATAAATGTAGGTATTTCTTATAATAAAGTATGATATTAACAAAAAAAAATCTTTCTTATTATAACATATAAATTACTTTATTTTGTTTATCGATTTAAAAATTATATTGAACAATATATATATGTATATTTATAATATATATATATATATATATATTTTTCTTTTATTAATCTTTACAAAATTATTACATGATAATTTTTAACCTTAATATAAAAACAGTATACAAATTTATATTTCAAATATATATTATTATAACAACGTGTATTTTTTTTATTTTATTTTATGTTTTTTTACATATGTCAAAAGGGAAAAAAAATATTAAAATTATTTAAATATAAAAAATATTAATTTTGAGTAAATATGGCATATTATATATATATTAAATAAATTATATGTTTATTATAAAAAAAAAAAAAAAAAAATTCCACATACAATTTGTGTATGATAGATGAATAGATAATAAATATTTATATTATTATATATATATATATATATATTCAAAAATTTTACGTAAAAAAAAAAAAAAAAAAATATTATATATATAAATATATATATATATATATATTCAAAAATTTTACGTAAAAAAAAAAAAAAAATATTATATATATAAATGTTTATATATATATATATATATATATATATATTTATTTATAAGCTAATTTTAATTATATAAAAAATTTAATTAATATTTAAAAATATAACAAATTTCTTTTGTTCAAAATTTATAATTGTTCATAAATCTTCCCTATATTATTTATCAAATTATATCTTTCATCATGTTTTAAAATAAGATCCAGCATATTTTTCAACTTTTTATTTAAACCTATTAATGCTTCATTTAATATGAGATGAATTTCTTCATATTCCTTTGACCATGGTAATTTTAGATTCTTCATCTTTTCTTCTTTAATGCAATAGCAGCACAGAATGATATCCACAAAAAACTAAAAATAAAAAGAAATAAATATATAAATATATATATATATATATATATATATATATTTTTGTTATTGCATTGCTGTAAATAACATATAACCAATAACACAAGCTGTGATTATAAAAAATAAAAATAAAAAATTAATAAAATATAATATAATAACAAATACATATTCGTATCCATATTTATAATAACAAGACGAAAATAATATTATATCCACACACAGCCTTACCCAGAAGGAATAATAATTTCTCAGTGAAAAGGAAGCATTCAAAAAGTAGTTCATTCGATTCATTATATAAGATATAAAATAATAAAATATCAGAACAAAATTCAAATTATCCAGAAAAATATTCAATAGAATATCCTTTTTTATATTATATGAAAGTGGATCAAAAAATATATTTCTATTATATGACATTTTGAATAAAGAAACAATTAATAATTTGATAATTTTTCTTATTGGTAAATATACTAATTTTTTATAACTTACAAAATTAATATGTTTTTCATATTTATTTATTAATTCTTCAATATATTTATGAGTAATTAAATTATAACTTTCTTCATTATTATCATATATAACATTTTCAAAGTTCTTATTATTATTTATAGGTATATAATAATATATTTCTGTTTCTAATAATATATTAAAAAATTCAATACAAAAAAAATCAGGCAATATATCCTCTAAACCATATACCTTTCCTTCATTTTTTATATTCATATAATTATTAAAATAATTTTTTAAAAATAAAGGAAATAATGAAATATCCACTTTAACTTTTATATTTCTATTATAAATAAAATACTTTTCGTCATCTTCTTTTTCAATATCTCTTATATCTGATATACCATTCAAATTATTTTTCTCATCATTATGATGTGTTTTTAAATGAATATCATCTTCTATATAATTTGATATTTCACAAAATTTTCTTTTGTGTACCTTTTTTTTTTCTTCTTCCCCTGAGGTATTATCATAACTAAGACAATTATTATCATCTTCCTTCTCATCCATTTCTATATTGGTATCATATAAAAGTGGAGGACACATATAAAAGCACACAAAATAATACAAGGTAATTATTTTTATTATCTTAAATATTTTGTCACATACACTTTCATTAACCTTCTCTAATTTTTGAATAAGGCAAAATAAATAATTCAATTTTATGCATGCAATATTTATATTTTCCAAAGGCACATGAGAACAATGTAATTTCATATTAGCAATAATATAAGATATATTTTTTATAATTAATATTATATTTGTATATTTTAAATTATTCAATATAACATAATATTTTTTTTCTTCTTCATCATCATCATCTTGATTTTTTTTTTTTTCTTCTTCCTGTACGTTTTGCAAATCCTCTAACAAATCGTATACACAATTTTCACATACCTTTATTGTTTCATACAAGTTTAGTTTAAAAAAGAACAGAACAAAATGTTCTTTATATATATATTCATCATTTATAACAAATAAATATTTCTTGTTATCTATATCTATATATAAATTTTCATTTGCTTTCTTAGATATATCCATATGTTTTATATAATTTACACCCATTATTTTGTTAATACAAACAATAGCTTCTCTCGTATTTAAAAAGAAGGAATTTTTTGTTTTTCCCCTACAATCAAATTTATTTACACAATTTATAATTAAATAATATATAAATATTAATAATTTTATATTTGTATGTTCATATAAGAAATATAAAATTTTCAAAATATCAAATGATAACATATAAGAATTATTTTTATGTATAAAATAATCAATTAGCACTTTTTTAATATTGTTCATTTTTTTGTTCATAATATTTTGGAAATTATGAACACTACTACCATCCTCACTCTTATCATCTCGAACCATGTCATTAAAAAAAATAGTATTCTCACCTGATACATTGAACATGTCACCACATTCTTTATTATTATTATTATCATTATTATTATTATCATTATTATCATTATCATTATTATCATTATTATCATTATCATTATTATTATCATCTTTCCTTTTTAAGATATCCCTCTGATTTTCCTTTAACATACAAAAGAAGAACAAACAATTATTCACAAAAAATTCGTCACTATAATTATATAACACATATAATAAAGTATTCATAAAGTTATCAAACATACTATTTGAAATTATCATCTTCACATATTCTTTCTCCTTATGTAAAAATCTTATAGTACTAATAATTTTTTCTTCTTCTTCTTCTTCTTTAAAAAATGAATAAAAACTTTTCAAAAAAAAATCATTATTTATAAACTTTGTACAATCTACTAGGGATAAAAAAAGAAATGGTGCTGTAAAATATTTAAAGGAATATAATATAAAATCATCTTTATTCTTATCCTTTTTATTCTTTTGTATATATAAATATTCATTCTTCATTGTATATAAATCGACATTATCTTTATATGATAATAAAATAATATTATAACATAAATGAATAATCTTTTCAATACTATTATATGAAAAACTTAATAAATAATTAATAATATATTCAGCACATTTTTCACTATCATCATTATTCTTATGAAACATGGATATAGTATATGCTTCAATTTTATTCATAATTGTTTTATGTAAGTTTTTATTTTGTTCTGTACTTTGTTCAGTACTTTTTTTTTTTATATTTATATAATAATTTAGTACTATATTATTATTTGTTCTGTTCATATAAATTTCATAGTAATATATTAATAACATGAAATATTTCTTGGCATATTTTTTATTATTCTTATAATGAAACGTTTTGTCATCACACATAATATTATAATGTAAATCACATACATTTAATAAATTATTATTATTATCATCATTATCATTATTATTGTTATGTTTCTTTTCATTTGTACTTGATTTATTTCCCATGTGCACACAGTTTATATCATCACCACCATTAGGTGTACATGCTTTTAATTTGTCACTTAATATATTATTACTAATATTGTGTTCACATATATCTTCATGTTTATAATAAATATTTTTTATTTTATTTTTTTCATTTTCCATACCAGATGGGATATTAAAAAAATTCTCTTTTAATAACACATACCAATATATTACAAACGTATAATGAAGCCATTGTAAAATATCCATTTTTATTTTTTTTTTAAAAAAGTCAAAATATTTCCTTTCTTTTAAACATAAAGATATAATTAATACAATAAAATAATATATCATATTTAAAACTTTCACATTTTTTATATTTAATATATTTTCATTAATTAACTCAATAATTTTTTTTATAAGTTTATTTATTATTAACATAATTTCCAATGTTAATGTTATTTTCTTTTTTATTACAAAAATAATGTTTTTCAATATTTTTGTATACAAATTAATTAAATCAACTTGTAACGAGTTATATATTATTTCATCCATAAAATTATAAAGACATTGAAATAATTTTTTATATATTTCTATTTTTGTATTTTCATCAAGCTTTATTCTTATGCCTTTTTTTATTAAATATGGATCTCTTAAATTGTTTCGCATATTTCGACAACTAATAGGTTCATAATTATTATCACTAACGTCACTACTATAACTATTGTTATTATGAACATTTTTTTTGTTATCAAAATTTTTTTTGTTATCATTATTTTGTTTAAAATTCTTAAATTCCATGTCGGCTACTTGCTTATCCTCCTTTAAACTTTTATTATTTTTTATCTCCGCGGGCATAATTTTTATGCCCTTTTTCTTTAATTGAAGCAATTTTCTTTTTTCCCTCTTATATTTAGCCTTATGTTTAAATAACAAGAAAATATATTTCACATTCTTTATTTGATTCTGGATACTGAGTGATATGAAACAATCTAAAATATTATTTAAAAATTCATAAAAAAATTTATTACAATAAGAAATCTTTGTAAAAAAAAATTTATGACATAATTCCAAATTTAATATTTTTAGATCCACTTTCTCAATTTTTAATGAATGAAATAAACAAGTTTTAATTTTTCCATAAAATTTATCATAATTAATATTATTTATTAAATGATAAAATATTTTCGAAGAATAATTTCGGATATTTTTATCTTCTTCTGATATACCTAATCCATATATTTCAATAATTTTCTCTATATTATTAGGTATTAAATTTTTATTTTTTCTTATCCCTTTAACTAATTTTGCATAATTTAATTGACGAATTTTATTTGAACTATGATCTGTTTTCATAAATATTCTTATATCAAAATCATTTTCAACACTTCCTTTCATAAAAATATTTTCTCTTACTTTTGTTTTCTTTATACATTTCTGATAGTCTATTTTTGTTTCTTTCTCATTTCTTTCCTTCTTTTTTTTATCACTCTTTAATTTTAAAACACCCATTTTTTTATCATCTCACGTTGTAAAATATGCCACACAAACAGTAAATAAAATAAATAAATATATATATATGTATATATATTTTTATATATTTATTTATATATATATATTTATATATATATATTTTTTTTTTTCATATATGTGTAAATTTAACGTTTAAACTTTTACAACATACACCATTTATCTGTATAGTTATATGTACATAACAGACGGTATAAAAAAATAAATGAGATATACATATATGTAATATATAATATTATTTATATATAAAATTATATATATATATATATAAATATATTTAATAGGTGTCCCATCTTTTCAGTCTCCTTTATTTCTTGACCATATATATATTATAAATATTATATATATAATATATTTTTATGGGTTACATAAAATATATTATTCTTTATATTTTATTGAATTATTAAATGAATGCAAAAAAATCCCCTTTGCCATATTAAAATGAATATCAAGAAAAATATATATTCACAACATATTAATTATATAATTAAAAAGAAGAAAAAGAAAGAATAAAATATAATATCAAATATATATATATATATAATTAATAATAATAACATATATATTTATTTAATTATAGGAATTATATAAAATAAATAAATAAACATATAAACAAATACATATATATATATATATATATATATATATATATATATAACAATTTTAATTAATTATGAAAAGATTAAATAAAAAATACTACATAAAGTTATTAATTTTAAATATAACAGTATAACAATATCAATTTGATGATTAATTTTTTTTTTTTTTAAATGAAAAAAAGGAAATATATAATTAATTAATTAATTTACATTTTTCATTCATTATATAATAATATTCATATATCATTTTATATAAAAAATATATAATCAATTTTATTTATTTTTTAACTTGACAAAAAAAATGAAAAAAATAAAAAATAAAAATAAAAAATTGCAATATTATATATATATATATATATATATGTATATATTATATATGTATGTTATATTCATATATATGATAATAATATATGAACGTGTTATAACCAGTCGTTCTAAAATGATTGATTATTATAATAAAAAAATTAAAATTAAAATTAAAATAATTTCATATAGTTCATTAAAACATATTTAATTTATAACTTTATTATATTTATATATAATATAAATATATATTTTTTTTTATTTTGAATTCAAAAATAAAACATTCATACTTTTTTAAAATTTATTTAAATATTAAAATTATATATATATATATATATAAATATATATTTATATATGGTAAAATATTATCATATTCATATGTTAATTATATAATATATATATTTTATGTGTTTATTTTTATTTATATTTTATTATGCTGATAAAATAACAAGAGAAAGTGGAAAATACACCAATATGAATTAAGGTTATAAAATAATAAAATAAAAAATAAGCAGCTATAACAAAATAAAATATATAAATATGAAAAAAATATATAATATATAAATGCATCAAATTTATATCTTTATATATATATTTTTTTTATATAAATATGAAACAAAATATGATATATATAAAAAGGAAACAAAAAATAATCAAGACAGTGTTGCATATATCTGTTGGAAAAAGCTAGTTATAATAACGATTAGCGTTTTAATAAATAAATAAATAAATAAATATAAAAATATATATATAAATATATATAAATATATATAAATATATATTTTTATTTATTTATATATTTATGTATATATTATTTTAAGTTGTATATGTTTATACTCCTACCTTCTTTTTTATTTTTTTTATCTTGTTATTTGTTATGTCTTATTAAAATATATATATATATATATATTTTTTTTTGTCAACCCCTTAACAATAAATATATGCAGCACTTTTAAAATGTGATATCCATTTTGCATATACACCTAAAAAATAAAATAATATAAAAGATTATATTATATTGTTATGTATTATCCTATTTGATATTATAATATGCACCATTAGCCTTTCGACAATATTTTTTATCCACATTATATATATATATATATATATATTTTTTTTTTTTTTTTTTTTTTTTTTTGTCATTTTACTCTTTCATCATTTTTATGAATTATGGGTATATCAAACTTGCTACAATTTTTAAAGCCTATAATAAAGAACTCACATATCAGCAAATATGAAAATGAAGTGGTTGGTGTGGATATAATGTGCTGGATACACCGTGGGTTAATTAGTTGTGCTTATGATATTGCCACTGATCAATATAATGATAGTTATTTAAGTTTTATTGAGAAAATGCTAGTACCAATATTTAATCATAATATAAAGGTGGTCTTTGTTTTTGATGGAGAAGAATTACCCGAGAAAAAAAAAGAAAATATGATAAGAAAGAATAGAAGAGAAAAAGCAAAAATGGAATTAAAAGAAATAATTAGCAAAGTAAAAAATCCAAGAACTAATGAAATGGTTTTAAAGAAATGTATACAAGCTATAAGTGTTTCTAAAGAAATAATTGATAGTGTTAAAGATTTTTGTAAAAAAAAAAATATTGATTATATTATTTCTCCTTATGAAGCTGATGCTCAATTATCTTATTTATGTAGGATGGGATTTATATCATGTGCTATTAGTGAAGATAGTGATTTATTAGTTTATGGTTGTCCTAGGGTGTTATATAAATTAAAAAATACTGGTGAGTGTAATGAAATTAGCTTAATGCCTATTAATGATCTTATTGATTGGAATATAATCAATAAAATAAAGAATCCATTATCTAACAGTAATAATGAATTTTATATTACACCTATTAAGAAATTACAAAATTCAGATGATAACGATTCAGATATGTCATTAGATGAAGAATCTTCCTCAGAATTTATAAATAATGATGAAGATATTCCAAATAATAATGAATATATAAATATATCAAAAAAAAATAAAACTATTGTAAATAATAACAATAAGAAAAAAAAAAAAAAAAAAAAATCAAATATAAAAAAAAATGCGCAAAAATCAAAATGTGATAATATAATGAAACAATATATTGAACACTTTCATTGGCCTGAAGAATTATTTAAATTACAATATTTTAATATAGATATGTTTTTAGCTATGTGTGTTTTAAGTGGATGTGATTATAGTAATGATTTCCATATAACTGGAATGGGTATTAAAACTGCATATAATTTAATATTCCAACATAAAAATATAGAAAATATTTTCCATTTTCTTATTTCGAATGATAGATGGAGAAATAAAATACCAGAAAATTTAAATACATTTGATAAATTAATCAATACATATCAAAAAATTAAAAATGCATTTCTAAATCATCAAGTTTATGATTTTATATTACGTAAAAATATTCCAATTAATGAATCTTTTAAATCATCTTTTATGAATAAAAATAGTAATACGCTTATTCAACAAATAACAGAAGCATCTTTATTATATGACCCCGTATTAAAAATTGATAACTGTTTAAATAATTATCCTGAAATAAATGACATCCCATTGATTTCTTCGCACATAAAGGAGGATGATTATAACAAAGGTGGTAATACATACAACAAGTATGATAATACATACAACAAATATGATAATACATACAACAAAGATGATAATACATACAACAAATATGATAATACATACAACAAATATGATAATACATACAACAAATATGATAATACATACAACAAATATGATAATACATACAACAAAAGTTGTGATAATTTTAATACAAATGATGTTAATTCTTCCTTTTTTAATAACCATCCAATTTACACACAATCAACTAATTCAACATCCTTTGAAAATATTTTTAAAGATTTTACATCTGAATGTTTTGAGTATCTAGAAATTTGCCCTCCAGCATTTATGGATCCTCAAAATAATAATATTCCAAATAATTGTAAAAGTGAAAATTTTCATAAAAAAAATGAACAAAACAATTTTGTGAATTCATCTTTTTATAATATTATAACACAAGAAGAAGTAATTCAACATACAGATGAATCTCGTCCATTCACCCATAAAGATACTAACATATCAAACGAAATAAATGAATATGATCATATCACTTCTAATGTAACATATAATGAATATAAAAACAAAACAATACCAAATTGTAATGAATATATTAATAAAAGAAAAATAAATGATTGTATAACATCATTCAATTTAAAAAAAAAAAAAATGAAAACAACCTCAATTCATACCTCTCCCAGTAATTCACAAGATAATTTAACAATACAACATATAGAAACACTTGATTGGAATAATAAAAATGTTAATGACAAGGAAATAAATAATAATATATATGAAAAAAGTTCTACTTATGATGAAACCCTGAACTCTGAACGAGCGAATGTACCTTCGATGCCTGATAATAATTATCAAATATGCGAAAAAAAGGATAACCTTTTGAAAATCAATAACAATCCTTGCCATACTAATAATATAATACAAACACATAATGATCATTATATAAACAAAACATATGACAAACATGATAATAATAAAGTTAATATAAATATATGCGATGATATAAGTACTACTAATAATGATCAAAGTGAAAAAATGGATGATGAAAAAAATGAATTTATACAAATAAAAAGTGCGAAAAATATTTATGAAAATATGAAAAAAAACTTTTTACTTTTTAAAACATTAGATCAAGATATAAACACACCTAGTAAGTTTTTAAATGTTAAAGGGCAAATAAATATGCAGCAAGATTGCAAACGAGATAATAAGGTGGCATATCTAAAAAGTTATAAAATGACAGAAGAGAAAAATGATATATGTGGTGAAATAAAAGAGAACATATGTGATGAATTAAAAAATGATATATGCTGTGAAATAAAAAGTGATATATGTGAAGAAATAAAAAATAACATATGTGAAGAAATAAAAAATAACATATGTGATGAATTAAAAAATAACATATGTGATGAATTAAAAAATAACATATGTGATGAATTAAAAAATAACATATGTGATGATTTAAAAAATAACATATTTGATGAATGTCATAATATAACAAATAATACACCCAATCGTATAACGAAGTGTATACAAAATAAAATGACAAGCTTATCACAAGTAATAGAGGAAAATTCTTTAAATGATAAAAAAACAAAGGATACAAATTTTAATAAAGATTTATATACAAATAAAACATACTCAATTAATAAACATACTGAAATTAATTTACAAATAAATGATAAAAAAAAAAATGATTTGTTAAGAAATACTTTAGAAGAAAGTAGGAAATCTTCCCTTACATCTTATAAAAATAAAACTCCTTCAAAACATGTTAATTCTAAAAGCCAATTAAGGATTACTAATTTTTTTAAAAGGATAGATAAAAAAACAAATGAAAATCATAATATACATAGTACACAAAAAATACTTAATGATCATAATAATAATTGTAATGATAATATACAAAATGACAAATTTCATACAAATATATTTATGAATACACCACTAAACTATTCTGTAGAATATTCTGAAGAAGATTACATAAACTCTTTTAATGATAACTATTCAGATATAAAAAACTTTCAAAAATTAAAAAAAAAAAAAAAAAGAAATCTTAAAAATACTCCTCAAAGTTATAGTATTAAAGATCATTTTGCCGTTTCTTTGCAAAGTCAAGATAAAAATGATAAATTAAGTTTTACAAATCATAATAATACCTTAGAAAAAGATATTTTATTAAATCAAGATGAAAAACAATTACAATTTAATCATAATTCAATTAATAAAGAAAAAAATAAAAACAATCATTCACAAATATATTCTTTAATAAATGATGATGATGATGGTGATAATCATAATATAATTACAATAAATAATAATATATCAAATTTAAATATACAACAAAATGAGCAACAAATTTCAAATCATAATACAATCATAATCCGATCAAATAATCATCAACCAAAAATTTCTAACGAAAATGTAAAATCTAATAATATACTCACAGAACATAATACACAAAATAAACACAACACTATACTCAAATCTACAGACAAATTACAATATGATAATATACAAAAAAATAAAGAAACTTCACAAAAAATTAATGTGGAATATATACTTCAAAATCTTAATTATAACTATCAGCCAAAAAATCAAAAAATTAATACTTTTGATTATTTCAAGGAGAAGGAAAATATTAACCATTGTAATCCTTACATTGATCATAATTTATAAATGCAAAATAATGACCTCCGTTCACTACATATTTATTTTGTATATATAAACATATATATAAATATAAATATATATATATATATGTATGTGTGTGCTTGTTTTATTTAATCGTTGTGTCCCTAGCAACTTTTAAAATATTATACATTATAATATTTTCACTTTACATTATTTATATATTATTTATTTTTTTCCATAAACCAATATGCCGAGACACACTTTTTTTCAAACTATATTTTTTTATTTTTTACAATTTAGACAATCTGTAAATATTAAAATAATTTTTAGTAGCAAAAAAATAAAAATAAAAATAAAAAAACATTAAAAAAAAATTAAAACACTAAACAATTAAAATTTAGAATCACTACAAAAATAAAAATATATATATATATATATATATATATATAATAAAACAAAATAAACAAAATTAAAGATAGATAAAAAAAATAGATTAAAATATATACATATATATACAAATATATTTTTTTTTTTTTTTATTTATTTGTCCTTAATAAATATGTTGCACTTCTTCCAAGAACAAATAAGAAAATGTTTTCATTATAAATGTTTTTATGATAAATGTTTTTATGATAAATGTTTTTATTATAAATGTTTTTATTTTTTTTTTTTTTTTTTTTTTTTTTTTTTTTTTTTTTTTTTTTTTTTTTTCTCATGGTGACATAATATATCAAAGTATGATTATATTTTTTTTCTAATCATTTTTTTTAATATTATCCCAATATGCATCTCATTATTCATCCTTTTTTCTCATCTATTAATTTTTTTTTTTTTTATTCATACTTCCTAATCGATCCATATTTTGGCATACAAATTAAAGCACTGGTTCTATTGTGACTATGCTGAGCTGGTGATACTAATACACCTGTATCGTGAATATCATTTGATATTATATTATCTCCATAAATGATATTACTCTTCTTATTACTCATATTATTATGTTCATTGGTTTTTATATAATGAACCTCTCCCTTTGGTTGATATCTCTCATTTACATTACGAATGTGATACATCTTTCTTGTGCTATCATTCGTACTAACCAAGTGGTTGTAAGGAACCAAACTATTCACATAATTATTCCTTTTATTCTCATCTACTAACAAATAATCCTTCTTTTGAACACATTTTTTTTTTTTTCTATCCCCATTTTTGGAAGGAATTATATTTTTACTATCATTTAGATAAAAAAAATTCATCTTATGCATCTTAGTACTTACATAAGGATTCGTACCATATGCTATTTCTGTTTGTTGATTTTGATTCACTTTATCAGATTTTAAAAAGTTCCTATAATAATTTTCCATACTTGTATTCACATTATTATATACCACATTATGTGATATATTTAGATTATTATTCTCTTCTTTCATATCATATATTGCTTGGTCCTTTCTACTTTTATTATATACCTTATGCAATAAATGAAAAATATCTGTGTCTTTCTTTTCTACGTTTATATAATAAAACGTGTTCGAACTACTATCGACTTCGTTATGATTATGATGAGTAGTATTATAATCATATTTATCAAGATGGGGATAGTTCTTATTAGTATATATATCATTATTATATTCTCCTCTATAATGTATATCCCTTTTATATTTATCTCCATTATATTTATCACTGTCATTTAAATCAATATTAATTTTATTATAACATAACTCTTTGGTAATATTATTCTTTTTGTTTTGTGAATCCCTCAACATTTGTCCATATCTATTTTTCAAATGTTCCAACTTTTTCCTATTTTCTTCTAATGCACTAATATTATCCATACCATTATTTACATCATCATTTATTTTTCTCCCTTCATCTGTTTCTTTTATTATATAATTTTTTTTCACATTTAATTTATTTTCTAATTTCCTTTCAAATGTTAACCAGCTCTTTTCAATTTCATTTATAAGTTGGTTCTTAGTCACCTTTTTCTTCACATATATTTGTGTTCCATCTTTTTTATCATTCCTCAAGTCTTTCAATCGTTCAGAACGTACTGAAAAATTATTACTATCAGGAACATAATTCTCTTCATCTCTTCTTGTATCTCTTATCATTTTATCACCATTTCCACAATTTTTAATTATATCATAATTTTTATGATTATCACTATTATATTTATCAAATTCAATATAATAAGAAAACTTATCCTTAAAATTTTTTCCAATGATTGTTTTGTTTTTTAAGTTACTATAAGAAAAATTTTCGCTTACAGACCTTTCTCTATCCAGTAAATTATATGCATTGTCATAAACATAAATCTGTTTATCATCATAATATTTATTATTTCCACATTTAAGATACTTACTATCCTCTCTTAACAATTCACACATAATTTTATTATTATCATTCACATCTTTCTTACTACTCATTTTATCACATGTATATCCTTTTATATGATCAAAATTATTTATCTTATTAATGACCAAATTATTTATTCCAAAATTATTTATAGAATTCTTCCTATTACTAAGATTAGTGAAATCCGATATATACGACTTTTCATTTTCCACACAATTATTATTCTTATTTGTTTTTTCATTTTTTTCTTTTTCTCCATTCAAGGATGTACTTGATTTTATTTTATCACCATCATTAATTTTGTTTATTTTATTTGAATTTATTAATTTCTTTTCTTTATCTAATAATTTGCAATCATACTTAATACTACTCAAAGGCATATCATATTCCTTTTTGATGTTCTTAATACTTTCCTTTCTTTCTCCTACATTCATACATTTCATCAAATCTTCACTTATTTTTTCTTTCTTATTTTTATCATCATCCTCCTCCTCCTCCTCTTTCTTTTGTTTTAAATTTTTAGTATCATTCTGAAGTAAATCAAAATATTCATTTTTCATATATTTGTATGTATCCCTCATTGTATCAACATTATCTTTATTCCCTACATTTATAATTTCATCATTTTTATTATTAATGTTATTATAAACTTTTGTATCACTATAATCATTAACCGTCTGTTTATTATCATAATTTATATCATTATTCATATTTTCTTCTTCATCCACATCCTGATTTATGTTATCTTCTTCAGTGCCATCATGATAATAATAAGAATGCTCATCAGAAAATTTGTCATATCGATCACATTGATCATATTCATCATATTCATCGTACTCATCATATTCATCATTTTCATCATTTACACTGCTCATCACTTTTAAGTTTTTATCATCATTTTTGAGTTCTGTTTGAAGTTCCTTTTTCATTTCCTTTATATCTTCCTTCATATCCTCATCCACATCTTCATCCACATCTTCAACCACATCTTCATCCACATCTTCATCAACATCCTCTTCTCCCTCTTCTATTTCATAATCTATAGTGTGCGTCTCTATAAAATTCAAAATACTCCTTTTATTCATATTTCCATTTTTATAAAACCACAAGTATTTCCTCTTTTTGTTCACATTGCACAATTTATCTTTCGCCTTTTTAATGCTACATTTATTAAAATTCCATTGTGCCAATAAAGAACTGAATGATTTAAATTCATAATCGCTGTAAATTTTTTCTATACCTTTGAATGTATTCATAATTTTATTCACGTCAAACTTATCTTTACCTTCATCATTATCCTCCTCATTATTAACCTCCTCCTTTTCATCATCATACAAAATACTATCCATATGTTCCCTTTTCTTTATATCACTAATACCCTTTTCTTCTTTTTTTGAATTAATAAAATTATACAAATAAAATTCTTTTATATTTTGTAACCTTTTTTTACTCTCATACTTGTTGGTAATATATTGAAAAAAAACAAACTTTTTCAAAAAATATAATTCTCTTTTTAATTTTTTTATATCCTCTTCATACATATGAGAATTATAGTTTTTGTTGCCTAATGGAATTTTCCTTGCCTTAGATACCAATTTTAAAGAAGATAAGGTCTCGCGTGCATTTTTCATCGATGAAGATATAGTACAAATAAATACTGTTTTACTTGAACCTCCTAAAGAATCTTGCAATAATCTAGTCAATATAGAATTTCGATAACTAATATTTTTGTTACCTTTTGATAATTCATTTATACATAATGATAATGCAGATAAACTTTTATTGATAGAACACACTTCTGTGGAATATAATTTTTCATTAGATGCAGCATATTTTTCATTACCAGCTAAATCAATTAATAATAAATTACCTGACTTCACATTATCAAATTTTGAATTATTCGTGTATCTTAATTCGATTTTATATATTGAATGTGATCGAGTTGACATTTCATTGGTTTTTGTAATTCGGCAAGCTCGGTTACTAGTTCCATCTATTAAAAGTTCAATTAGTTCTTCGCAACTATTAACTTCAACTGTCAATAAACCTGACACAAAAGACCCATTCCCAGAGTTGTAATTATTACAATTACTATTACTATTGCTAACATTGTAATTGTTGTTATTACTATTACCCACATATTTCGACTTTAGTGTACTTAAATAAGGTGCTGACTCATTATAAGGATTTAATAAATCAAAAATTCTATCATTATATAATTGCATATAAGATGCATATACCTTCACATCTTTAAAAATTTCTTTCTTTTTTTCATCTTTCATATTTATATTTGTTGTATTCTCTTTATTTGTATTATCTTTTAATTTACTTACATTATCGTATGATAATTTTATAGACGTTAATCGATTCATTATTTCTTCACAAGCTCTAGGTATCATACCTTTGTTCTTTGAATTTAAAACATATCGTATTTCCTCCATTAAATCTTTTCCATTATATTTATATTCATTTTTATACTCTGTAAAAGTTTTATAATTTTCATATTTTGTTGTATAACTAGTTTCATTAAAGCACTCTATATTATTTTTATTATTATATCTACAATATGATATATTATTATTATGTGAGGTATCATTTCCTTTTTTGTAACTACCAGAATTGGTACTTACTAAAGGCATTATTGTCCTAGGTAATAAATGAGATATAGGTTGAGAACATGATCTTTTCCTATCATATATAATATTATTACTATTATTATTACTACTATTATTATTTAAAAATTTTATACTAGGTATATTTGGATAATATTCATTTGGTGGTATTCTTCTTATAGGCAAGCGGATTTTTTTCTTTTTCTTTTTAATCAATTCCATAATATCAGGACCTATCATCGTATAGGTTTTACCAGTACCTGTATGTCCATGAGCAAATACAGTTGTATTTTTAAAATGAAAAAGTGAATCAACACAAAAACAAATACTTTTCCAAATATCATTTTGTGTATTTTCTTCATTAAATACTTTATCAATCAAAAATTCACTCCTGCGAATTTCATCTGTCACCCCATAATTTATTAATATTTTATTTCTTCCTATTTGCGTAATAGCTTTTCCATATTCACATTCAGCCTTATTTGACGGTTTAATTCTTATGCATGTTTTTATTTGAGATTTATTCCAATTCATATCTAAATTGTTTTCTAAATTTTCTTCATAATTCTCTGTTAAAAAATCAATATTTTTTTGCCTCTCTTCATTCAATATTACTACATCTTCTTTATCGTTCACGAAATTATCCTCAACTACTTTGTTCTTCTCTCCTTTGTTTATATCTTTTATGTTCATTTTTTTATTTTCATTATATAATTCATTTAAATTTGTATCTTTAATATTTCCATATACATCATAGTGTTTATTCTCATTTGTATAATTTGAATAACATATATTACCTATTTTTTTCTCATTATTTTCTTCTTTTTCATTTTCCACATTTTCAAAATAATCACATTTAGTAAGTGTATTCATATCTTCTACATTCTCTCCATAGTCACTAATACGCTTATTTAATATTAATTCATTTTTATAAAAAACAAGATCATCTGGTTGTTTTATTTTCTTTATCTCATTATTAGTGCTCTTGTCGTCTATACACACATTTGTAGATTTCAACGTATATTCCTCTACACTTTCTGATTCATTATTATCTATGCTTAAGGTACTTTGTTTAGAATATTCCTTATCACATTTACTTCTCTTATCAGAATATTCCTGATCACTTTCTATTTCAACAGTTATACTTTTATCATACATTTGAAGATCTTTATCAATACCATTATTATCATCGAAGTTATTATAATGAATATCTTGTCCTTTCTTATTATCTAAATCTGATGAATACAAAAGTTTACATTTCTGAGATGCACATGGCTCATTCATTATGTTACCTTATTTCAACAAAAAAAAAAACAAAATAAAATAAAATAAACAAATCAATAAATAAAAATAAAAAAAAAAAAAAAAAAAAAAATTGTCTATATGAAGTAATCTCTAACAGTCCAATTTTTTTTTTCCTTTATATATTACTTAATGCAAAAAACAATTACATGTCTATTACATATGTATATATATATATACGTTAAAATATTGGGTTCATTAAAAATTGTCATCCATATTATTTAACCTTCTAACAACATTAAAATGGATTTAAAAAAAAAAAAAAAAAAAAAAAAAGGGAAAATTTACTTTGTCATTATTTTCCCATTTTACACATTTTCTTTTGAACTAAAATAAATAAATAAATAAACAAACAAACATATATATATATATATATATATATATATATATATATATTATCAAATGGAAAATATAAAAAATAAAATTAACAATACAGATTAAACATTTTAATATATCTATGTAAACAACAAAAAGTCAACATATTAAAATATGCCTTCAACCTTATCACAGCTGAAACGATAATGTATAAGTTAATGATTTAACTCTTTCCTTTTTTATGTAATCCATAAATATAACATATGCATATATATATATATTTTCTTTTTTGATTTGGGCCTTAAAGATGCTTGTTCATAAATATATGTAAACTTCTACAGTTGTTTATAGAACAAAATATATATTATTAACATTATTAAAATCCTCATTTATTATGAACACGTTCATAAAACCTTAACATGTTAATAATTTTTTAGAATTGTAAAATACATAAAAAATATAATAGCTTCTTTACACACACCATTTTTTTTTTTTTTTTTTCCCATGTAGAATTTAATAGCTATAATTATTATTTGTTCAGGAAAAAATAAAATAAATAAATAAGGATAAAAAACAAAAAAGAAACAAATAAAGGAATAAAAATTAAAACAAAATGAAAAAAACAAAAATTAAGAAGAAAAATAAGAAACAAAAAGTATAGAAAAAAAAAAAAAAAAAAATGTAAATGAAAATGTCTTATTTTTTTTTATAATATAAAAAAAAACAAAAATTAAGAAGAAAAATAAGAAACAAAAAGTATAGAAAAAAAAAAAAAAAAAAATGTAAATGAAAATGTCTTATTTTTTTTTATAATATAAAAGTAATTTTTTTTCATTAGCTGATTGATCTTATTTAAGCTATTTTTTTTTTTTTTTTTTTTGCAAATTTTATGCACATTTAATTTTTTAACTTTGGATAATTTTTTTTTTTTTTTTTTACAACTCTATATATTGAAAAAAAAAAAAAAAAATAAAATAAATTATGCCATTTACTACACCTGTTTTATATTATTTTATTTTTATAAGATAATATGTCATTTCTATGAAGAAAAAATAAAATATGCCACGAGAATTTGTCATTCATGAGAATATAGTAAAAATATATAAATACAATAAATTGTATAAAAGTTAAATGCTGATGTCGTAATTTTTTTTTTTTTTTTTCCTGGAGGGAGAGAGTGATTTGATTTTTCTTTCTTTTTCATGTTAATCTTGTTTATATTATATTATATATATATATATATATATATATACTTTATAAATCATAGGGGAAAAATAAAATAAACAGTGGTTATGAATTAACATGATAATAAAATTTGAAATATTATTTTTTCAATATCCAAAGAAACAAACTTAACAATTTATAATAGTATTTATATTGATTATAGTTGAACAAGTATATATTATTAATTTCCAAGTATATATAACAAAAAATACATACATATATATATATATATATATATATATATATATATATATGTATAATAAACATATATATTCCAGAGAATAGTTCTTTTATTTTCTTTGTATTGATAACTTAAAATACAAAATTTTATTCGATTAGAAACAGATAGTCAAAATTTTATGAAATTGGATTGATTTATATATATCCCAGATTTAGTATTTTTATATGTGTATATTTTATAAAAAAATTATATATATATAATGTATATATATGTATATATTTTATGCTTCCTTTTGTGTTACTAAAATGTTTTGAAGCTCTATTCTTCATTTCATTATTATAAAAATTTTTAATATATATTTTTACATATCGATAATACTTTATACTTATGCTATTATATAACACATCAAAAAAAAGATATATTTTTTTATTTAGAACATATATGAACGAATACATTATATGTTATGTAATTATATTTCTTCTCTTTTTTATCATGCATTTTTTGTACAATAATTATATGTTGTAAAAAATGTAAAATATATATATATATATATATTCATATTATTTAATTTTTTTTTTTTTTTTTATGATAAATACTAAATACACATTTTTAATTTCAATATATTACAAAATTTTTATGTTATATTTGAAAATATATTTCTATAATAAAGGTTTTTTTTTTAAAAAAAAAAATAAATAAATTGAAATAAAATTGTACACCTTTAATGTTTATACAACATTTGTAAACGATCTCATCTTATTTTATGTGTTGTGAGAATTTAATAGAAAATTTCTTTTTTTTTTTTTTTTTTTTTGTATATGCATTATATTATATATATATATATATATATATATATATGTGTTAAATAATATATATAATTATAAGTACAGAAAATTAAAAAAAAAAAAAAAAAAATAGCTATATTCTACAAATAAAATTTTTTTTTTTTTTTGTTTAATCTTAATATTATTTCAATGGGATAATTTTTTTTTAATTAATGAGAACTATAAAAGTATATATTTATAATGATCACTATTTATAATTTTTTTTTTTTTTTTTTAAGTATTTAATTTTTTGTTCTTTATATAAATATGAAAGTTATTCCAGTCTTGGTTTTGAATTTTTTTTTTTTTTTTTTTTATAGTATTCAATTAAAATTTTCATATTTTGCCACATGAATATATTTAAATTAACATAATATATATAAATATATATTATAATATTATGTTTCGTAGTATTTTATAAATATTATCGTTTCATTATATTTGTTTCTTTAAAATAAATAAAAAAAAAAAACAAACAAACAATAATAAGAATAATATATATATATATATATATATATATATATATATATATAATATTTATTTATTTATTTATTTTCTCATTTTTATGACATATTTGCATATTCTTGGTTTTTTTTATTTTATTTTCTTTTTTTTTTCTTTTTTTTTTCTTATGATTATATGCTCATCATATGCATTTAACAAATTAATATAAATGGATGTCTTGAGTAAAGATATTTCTTCAGATGATAATTTAAAGAGAATTGAATTTTTTAATAAGGGAAGTAATGATATATTGGAAGATATAAAAAATGACAAAATATTAAAAAATGAAAATAGTGTTTTAAAATCGTTAACTCTGAATGATCGAAATAATATAAATAATATAAAAAATATAAATAAAATAAATCATACACACAATAATACGAATACTTATAAAAGTAGTAATAGTAATAATAATAGTAACATATACAATTTTGATAGTAATGAATTGAATAATTGTGATCTTTATAAAAATATATCCATAGCAGATGAACTAGACTATTATAATAAAGATGTAGACAATACATGTAATACGAATAAAGAGAAAATAAAAGAAAATAATAACGAGGTAGATATTGTATATTCTTATGTCATCAACGATTCACAAAAAAACGTAGATTCAAACAATGAATTGATATCTATGAATATATCAATTGATGAAGGAGACAATTATGTTTTAAAAAAAAGGATAAAGAAATTACCCTTTTTCAGATATGGTCATTTTTTATGTTTAACAAAAAATGGCTGTATACTAGCCATTGGAGGAACAGATGGGAAAAAAAAATATGGACTAGTTGAAAAATATTGTATGGAAAATAAAAAATGGAAACAAATAAATATCATGCACTTTTCAAGATCCAATTTTTGTGGTATATGTACAGATAATAATGATTTATTTATATTAGGTGGAGAAGGAGATGAAAGAATATTAAAAAGTGTCGAATATTTTGATAGTAAAATAAATTCTTGGAGATCTTTACCTCCACTTAATTGTGTCAGACATTCAGCTAGTGCTATTTTCTTTCAAAACATGATTTTTATTATAGGTGGAAAAGATGGAATTGGGGAATATGGAAAAGTTCATAAAAGTGTAGAAATGTTAAATTTGAAGGAGAAAAATATGAGATGGGTTATGTGTAAATCATTGAAACAAGCTCGCCTAGGGTTAGCAACTATAGTTTTTAAGGGCAAAATATATGCAATAGGTATGAATAATGTGTTACATAATAGATGGGGGCTGTGGAAAAAGCAGCACACCATTTTTGTATCTCAACATATATATATATGTATGTATGTATGTATGTATGTATGTATTTATTTCTTTATATTCTTTTTATAGGTGGCTCAACAGGTGTTAAAAATTTAAGCTCAGTCGAAATTTACGACTTTCAAATTAATAACTGGGTTGACGGCCCAAATATGAACTTACCTCGATCCAATATGGTCGCCTTTATTTGGGAAAATCATTTGGTGGTATATGGAGGCATAAATAAACATAAAGGGGTAATATATTTTATTAAATATTTTATTTTCAGAATTTATATGAATATATATTATATTTGCATTTTGGGAAAATACGTTAATAAACATAAATATAACAAATACATAAATGTTATGGTATTATATATTTTTTATTTATTTATTTATTATTTTATAGGACCTTATTAATAGTGCTGAAATATTCAATGAAAAAAAGAATTGTTGGGAACTACTAAATAATAATGTATAAAAAAAAAAAAATAAAAAAAAAAATATTTAATAATTCTAATAATTTAAATATATGTTTTATATGCTCATATTATCTTTTTGTGGACTCTTTTATTCAAATAAGAAATAAAAAAAAAAAAAAAAAAAAAAAAAAATTTCCATTTTGTGTAACATTTATTACATAATATATATCTATATATATTATGCCTATATATACAATAATATATCTATGTTTTTTTTTTTTTTTTTTTTTTTTTTTTTTTCCAGGCGAAAACTTAAGATATAATTTTTATTTTTTTATTCATATTTTAAAATTATTAAAAAAAATTTTAATAAATATAATTTATAATACATTTTACATTTTTACAATTTTGGTGACATTTTAAAAGTAGTCTCTATGATAAAAAAAAATTTAAATTACATGTTATATTATATGTATTTAAAAAAAAATAAAATAGAATATACATATATATATATATACATATAAATAAATAATACATATATATTTCATTATATATATATTATATTTTATATAATAATTTTTTATTTTTTATTTTTTATTATATATGTTTTAAAAAAAAAAAAATGGTCTTGTAGATTAATTAAAATTAATATAAAAACAAAATTATATAATAATTATATATTTTTTGGTATTTTTGTTCCAAACATATATATTTATTCCTTTTAATAAACAAAATATAAAAATATTATATATATTATATATATATGTATAATATGTATAATTTTTTTTAATTTTAAATAATATTTGATATAAATATTTAAAAGTGGAATAAGGAAAAAATATATAAATATTTTTTTTTCTGCTGTACTATTCTGCTTACCTTTATTTTTATTTCCATTTTATTTTTAAATAATATGTATGTATATATATATATATATATATATATATATATATATATATTTATTTATATGTAAATATTTCCCTTAAATAATTTAATTTAAATATAAATTGTTATATATTTTTTAAATTAATATAATTTATATTTATATAATATTGTGAATGAAAAACATCACATTTATATAACATTTTTTATTATGAAAATAAGAGTATGGTAAATTATCATACAATTAAGAAAAAAATAAAATAAACCAAACCAAACCAAAGCGAAAGGTTTATATTTTTTAATTAAAAATGGGAAATTTTTAAAATATAATATTATATATATATATATATATATATATATATATATATATATTATTATATATTTTGTATTGAATAACCTTTTCAATGTTATTTATCAACTTGTAGAATTTAATTTTTTTTTTATTTTTTTTTTGTTTGTTTTTTTTTTGTTGTGTTATTCTTTATTTTTCTTTTGTAGATCACACCCACACTGAAAAAAAAAAAAAAAAAAAAAAAGAAAAAGAAAAAAAAAAAGAAAAAGAAAAAAAAAAAGAAAAAGAAAAAGAAAAAGGGACTACTTATAAAAATATTAATAAAAAATTATAAAGAGTTAATGTTTTATCCATAAAAAAAAATAATATGATAAAAATAACTTATATGAAATTGTATTTTAAATATCAATAATGTATAACAATCATTATTGTGTTTAATAGATTTATTATTATCTTCCTTACTTCATTCCTTCGTTCCGTCCTGTTTTTTCTTTTTTTTTTTTTTTTTTTTTTTTAAAAATGGATTATAGATTTGTTTTGAAGCAACAGGAGTTATATATCCATATAGATATGGATAAGGAAAGAATAGAAGGGAATACTGTTATGAACATTTCTCTTTATATGCCGATTTATTATTTATATGACGAAGAAGATTTTATTAAGAATAATTATAATATAAATAATCTTAAAATAAGAAAAGAAGATAAAGATAAGAAGAAACAGGTGAAAGAAATTTTTTTAAAACAAGATGTGTGTTACAAAAAATTTTGTGAAAAGAAAAAAGAAAAGAAATTATTTGTAATTCTTCAAATTCCACATAATATTAATTCAAGTTCTTATTACGATATAGAATTAAATAATAAGGTACATGATAAATATTACATAATATATAATAGTTCACATAGTGCTTATTCATATGATGAAGAAAATAATATAAATGAAGCAAAGCATATGAATAATTATAACAATAATGAAAATATTATGGTAAGAAAGAATACAAAAAAAAATGTTTCTTGTAATAACGGCGAAGGTGAATTAACTTCACATCATAATTTAAAAGAAAAGGATAATAAAAATATAACAACCTATGAAAATGATGATACTATTATATATAATAATAATAATAATAATAGTAATATAACTTATGATGAATATAGAGAAGAATTTATGTCAGAAGAAAGAAAGAGTTATGAATTACAAGATAGTTTTAATATTATTGATTATATTTCTTTAAATAAATATGTGGATGAAAATTATATGAAAGAAAATAATTATATGTTTATAAATATAGATAAAGAAATATTGGATAAAGAAAAAGATAAAAATTATAAAAATTTTCTTAATTTTTGTAATAGTAATACATATGTAATTACAAATACAGATGAATATAATATAAAAATAAATTTTATTATAAGTTTGAAGTTTTCTTTTTATAATTTAAATTCGTATTATAATAAAACATATTTTAATAAAAAAAATGAACATGATTTACTTATTACTTTACAAAATTATTCAAAAGAAAATACATGGTTTCCAACACTCTCAAAATTTGATAGTATATATTCAAAATGTTCATGGCTAGCCATGTTTAAAATTCACAAACCATATTTTATTATTTCATCCAATACTTTAATAGGTATATATGAAGAAAAATATGAACCTGAATATCTAAATAAAGATGAAGATAAGTGTGAAACGATTAGTAAAAAAGAAATTGAAAGGAATTGTTTTGTTTATAAAACAACAAATAAATGTGCAAAACTATTCCCTCATCAAATTTGTGTATTTGCTGGAAGATTCGATTTTCTACACTTAAATAATTTAAATTTTAAAGGATTCGAAAAAATTAATTATGATTTTTTATATAAATATGAAAATATGTACAAAAATAACAAAATGTATAATTCGACGGAACAATTTAATAAATATAAATATAAAAATTTTAATTATAAAAATAAATATACTTTTTTCAAAGGAGAAAAAAAAAAAAACCAAAATAGCTATTTTGTTAGAAATGACCTGAACGGGTCAGGCAAAAGAAAACGTACAAATTCTCAACATTTGTATTATGACGATTCGGATAGTTTGAATGAGTATGATAATATGGGTAGCCGAATGAATGTGAATATAAAGAATGATGATAATAATAAAACAACTAATCATAATAATATTGATGGTGATAATAATAATAAAACAAGTAATCATAATAATAATGATGGTGATAATAATAATAAAACAAGTAATCATAATAATAATGATGGTGATCCGTTGGAAGATAATTTGTCGAATGATGAAAAATATAATCAAGTGAAAAAAAGGAAAACAGATATGAGCTCATTCTCTTTAATTACAAACAACAGTTATGATAATAAAAATGAAGGAACATACAATTATAATAAAAGGAATGATTATAAAAAGAAAATCGAATCTTTTATAAATATGGATAGAGTCAAATGTAATAATATAAAATATAAGAATTCCTTTGAACATAATAAGAAAGAAGTAGATGGTGATAATGAAATAACATATCATTATGAAAAGATAAATGATAAAGGTGTTCCTAACATTTATATTTTTTCTGTAAAGGATTATAAAAATGAATTAATCTATACAAATCTTCATATAGGTTATATTTTAAGGAATTTTATAGATATTAGTAAGGAAGTTTTTCCTTATGATAATTTAATAATATTATATCTTCCTATTGAATTTTGTGAATTACCTAATTTTTTTTATAATTCAGAAAATATAGAAAGTTCTATTAGTTGTCATATATATGATGATATAAAGAATGGATATAATTTATTTTCAAATAGTAATATATTAAATTATAAAATTATTGAACCATATATATATATGAAAAATAATAAGTTCTTCCTATTTGGAAATGTAATCATTTTTTCTACAAGCATATTACATAATATATATGATGTTTTATTTAATATGAATATTTTTAGTTATAAAATAATAATAGCAGAAGGTTTATTATCTTTATGTTTTCAAAATTATATAGATACTATGAAAAATGAAAATATTTATTTCTTGTATATGCTTAAAAGTTTTATGTTACAAAAATTTATTGAAACTATGTTTGGAATTGTTGAGATAAATGTTATTTTTTATGAATTACGTGAACGTTATTGTTCTCTAGTTGAACTTTTAGGAGATATTAATTTATATCATTCTTATGAAGAAAATAAAAATAATATATCACAAGAATTTCCTAGTCATTATATATTTAATAATTTATTTTATATTAAATGCTTTTTATGTGTACGCATCTTTTTCAACATACTTAAAAATTTCACCTTTTGTAGTACTATTCATCAATATTGTTTTTTTCTTTTCTTTAATTATTTTAAAAACAAGGGAAAGCTTATACACTCAACAAAATTTTGGAAAAAGGTAAAAATGAAATGAAATATATAACATGAAAATGTTTTAAAGTTATATGTTATAAATGTTATATGTTATAAATGTTATATATGTCATATATATTATATGTGCATAATATTTATAATGTATTAATTTTTATTATTATTATTATTTTATTTTATTTTATTTTTTTTTATTTTTTCACCCTCATCTCTCTCCTTTTATTAACCTAGGTCTTTAACGAATGCACGAGGAGGTACATAGAAAACTACAAACAACTGCCCAAAAATAAATTCAAAATAAAAAGTGCCGATTTTAATATAACTAGCAGTGAACTAAAAAGTGAAGAACATGAACAGTATCAACTATTTGAAAAATATTATGTGGACTTTTTCAAAACATATATTAAAGGATATGGTATATGTCAATATATTCTTACTTTTAATATACATTTACAAAGGAAGGGAACTTCAATGGATAATTTTAATTTTTTATTTAGTCAGAATTCAATTAATCCATTTGAATTTGTTGATAAAAATTATCATTCTAATTATTTTCTTGCTGATCTTTCATCTATGATCATATACGATTTGTTAGAACTTCATTCGTATCTTTCTATAAAAAATGGTACTGAAGATATTATTAAAAAAAAGAACTTATTATGTGAACATATGGATAAAATATATTCTGATAAATTATTAGATGTTCCATCTTCTGATATATTTTATAATATGGAAGACACATATTTATTATTTTTAAAAAAAAATTTCTATCAAATTGAACATGTTTATGATGCATATGATAGAGAGAAAGTAAATAGAAAGTATATAAAACTTATAAATAAATATATAATTAAAAGAAATAAAAATTATGTTTTAATAAAAAAAAGAATAATGAATTTTATAAAAAGTTCCAATCTGCATTTGCATGGATATCTCAGAGATGATGTAATAAAAAATACAAACTGTGATAACAAAATGCAGAAAAAAAAAAAAAA
>NC_031487.1:789691-790943 GCF_001602025.1 Plasmodium gaboni | reverse complement strand
TTTTTTTGTTTAGTTGTGTTCTAAGAAGAGACATTGCTTTAGCGAACTTAAAAATCATCCGTGGTTCCAAAAAAACCTTAATTTTTAAAATCTTAAATATATATATATATATATATATATATATATATTTATATATTCATTTATGTCTTTTTTTAAATATATTAATTTTGAATTTTTATATTTTACCTAATATTACTTTAATAATAATTTGAAAACTTGTGAATTTAATATATTATTTTATATTATATTATATATATATATATATATATATTTCTTTTTAAACGTATAAATTAATACTCAAAAGAGAATTATTTTTTTGAAATGAGTTAAAAAATTTTTAATATATATTTATTCTTTAATATCTTCTTTACTTAAACTTTCATATTTCTTTTTCACGTCTTCCAACTAAAAACAAAATAATAACATTGATATATAAATATTATATAGATTGATATAAGGATATATTATGTATGATTTATAATTTGTAATTTTTTTTTTTTTTTTTTTTGTTGTTGTTGTTATACCATTATTTTCAATTTTTTTACATATTGTTTTTTTTCGTCAAATTCTTCATACACATTCTTTGTTATCGTATTTATTTCCATTTCATTATTTCTTTTAATAGATTCGTCTTTTTTCTTTTTTAAATCATTTAATAAAATCTTTTTACTTTTTATTTTGTTATTAGATTCTTTTAATAATTCCATCTTATCATTTAAAAGCTTTTCTAGATAAAGACTCTTTTCGTCATAATGTAATTTTTTCTACTCAGAAGGGTAAGGTGAAAAAAAAAAAAAAAATAAAATAAAATAAAAAATACAAGGTATAATAAAATAACAATAAAATAATATGCACACAAAAATATTTTTTATTTATCTATTTAATTATTATATGTACATGTTCATAATATTATGACCGTTCAGGTAATTTATATATAATTTTCTTTGTCTAGCCATAAATATATTTTTTAAAAGATTACTTGTGTCGATTTTATAATTTTTCTATTTAATTTTTCGATTTTCTTTTCTAAGTTTATTTCTTTAGTTTTTAAATTTTTATATTTTAGTTCTAACTGTTCAAAATCTGCATGAATAAGGTTTTCATTTTTTAATTTAAATTTATTAAATAGAGTTATTTGGGCTCTAAGGATACTGTTATGTTCGTATAATTTTCTGAGCGAAAGTAAATTTTTCCTGAACAGTTCTTCTTTTCCAGATATTCTGAAAGAGTTCATGTCTTCTTTCATTAAATA
>NC_031487.1:783674-789511 GCF_001602025.1 Plasmodium gaboni | reverse complement strand
TTCTTCAAGTAATTGATAAGTTTCATCTTTCATATGAGCATCTACTATTTTTAATTTATCCAAAAAATCTATAACAGATATTAATATGCTCTTATATTTATTCATATCTTCAATAGAATCACTTTCATATATAAAAGTATTGTCTTCAATATAACTTAATAATTCTTTTTGTATTTTTAAATTCTTCTCTTTAAGAATTTCATTTTCTTTTGTTAAATTTTCACATATAATTTTTTCATTTTCTATTATAGAATCTATATTTTGTTCGTTTAAATTTTTTGAGTGTAACTTATACATAGTTCAAAAAAAAAAAAAAAAATAAATAAATAAAATAAATAAATAAATAAATAAAAATTTTGGATTGTGTTTTTTTTAATTATTTGAATAAATTCAAAAAAATAAATAAATTAATTAAAATACATATATAATATATATAAAGATACAAATTAAAAATAATAAAAATAAGATGAAAATGTTATACACATAAATAAATAATATATATATATATTTAAATGCCCAAATTATTAAATATACAATTCACATTAATAATATTATTATTTTTTCAAGGATTCATTTAAAATTTCCTCATTTAAAATAATTTAACATAATAATAAAAAAAAAAAAGAAAAAAAAAAAATAGATCTTCCTTTTTTTTTTTTTCGCTTGTTTATCCATATATATATATATATATATACATATACATATTAGACAAAAAAATTAGATGTATATTTATATACAATATACATATATTAAATCTTTATATATGTTTGCGGAATGTTATTTTATTAATCTTTATTGTTATATAGGAAAGAAATTGTTGCTGTTATGTTATCACTTCAATAATATGTCTTTAGCTTCATTAACCTTTGCAGCTATGTAAGTAGAACCTATAAAAAGGAAACATAAAAATAATATATATATATATTTATTTATTTATTTATATTTATTTATTCATTCATGTATATTCCCCTTATAATTATTATTACCTCCATTATCTGGGTGATTTTTTAACATTAACTGCTTATGAACTTCTCTAATTTTTTCTTTATTTGTTGTTGGGTTTATATTCAATATTTTGAAAGCTTCTGATTTGGACATATTTCTTTCAAATCCTTTTAAATCATTCTTTAAAAATAAATTATTCAAATTTTTATTAAAAGCTGAAGGAAAAAAGCTTCTTTTACCATTCATTTGAATTCCTTGGTTCCTTACATAATTTAATCCTTTCTTGACAAATAAAACACCACCTCCAAAAAGTAACATAACTACAGGCCACATTTCTTCTTTATGACTTTCTTTTTTATTTTTATTTTATAAATTAAAAAAGAAATAAAAAAAAAAAAAAAAAAAAAAAAACTACACTTTAGATATATTTATATAATATTTATCTACATTGTTTTTATTATTGTCATATATATATATATATATATTTATTAATTAATCCTTATAAACAACATTATAAGAAGAAATATATTTTCTTTTCAATACATTGTTATTATATATATATATATATTATAATAATCCATATATTATTAACATTTTTTTTTCTTTTTTGTATTATTAATTTTTAGAAAAAGAAAAAAAAAAAATCATAATATTATTATACAAATAAATCTTATGTCAAATGGATATATTGTTCTAACATATAAAATAAAAAATATTATATCTATATATAAATCCTTATATAGGGAATTTAAAAAAAAAGGAAATTTATAAATATATACTTATATCTTTTAAAAGGGTTGAAATAATTATAATAAAATTATAGGGGCAACAAAAAAAATAAAATAAAATAAAATAAATATTAAAATATATATATATATATATATATATGTATATATAATATTATATATGTATTTACTACAATTTTCTGAAAGGCATTTATTTATTACGCATATATTTTTTTTTCCTCATTATGATATTAATTAAATATATTATTAATTATATATAATATATATTTATAAATATATATTGTTATTAAATGTTTTCAAAAAAAAAAAAAATAAATAAATAAATATAAATATGTAAATATATATATATATATATATATATATATATATTATAAATGTTTTATATTTACCAAATATTAAAAAAAAATTAAAACAAATCATATACCAAAAAAAAGGAAAAAGGTTAAAAAAAAAATATAAAAATATCAGTAATATAAAAATTAGTTGTATTATATTTAAATATGACACATATTACTTTCCCTTTATATATATATATATATATATATATATGGAGTATTATAAAAAAATTAGAGATTATTTTCAGAATAAACAAAAGATGAAAGATATAAAAGATTTAATTTATATGTCTGGAAATAATTTCTAAAAAAAGGAAGGTATATTACATGTTCCGTTTTTATATTATATAAATTATTTTCCTTGCAGAGTTTATCAAGCTCTTCATTATCAATATATTTGTCGTAATCATGTGTTCCCTATGAGAAAAAAATAATCATATATATAAAATAAAAAAAAAAATATATATACATTATATATTATATTATATATATATATCACATTTGTGGTTTTTTTTTTTTTTTTTTTTTTTTTTTTTTTTTTTTTTTTTTTTTTTTTTTTTTTTTTTTTTTTTTTTTTTTTTTTATATATATTTTACCTTCTTCATCATGCGGAATATTTTTTCACCCAACATTATTGTATATAAATATGCAAGGAAATTTTTATTTATTGTTGTAAAAACAACTAGTGTATTTTTTGTGCATAATTGATTGATATAACTTAGGAATATATTTTTTTTGTTATTTGGGACATGCTCAATAACCTCAGAAGATATAATTATATCATATATTTTTTTAAATTTATTATTATTATGAATATTAACATATTCACTTAAATCACAATTAATATAATTAAGATTGATATGTAATTGTTTATATGTATTTCTATTTAATTGTTGTCTTTTTTTAGCTACATTTATTAATTTTTCTGATATATCAATACCATCAATATTTATTTTTATATCCTTTATTAAATCAATATTATGAATATTTTTTAATAAAAAATAAAAAATATTTTTTTCTATATATTCACATAAAATACCTCCACCACATCCTATATCTAAAATATTAATCTCTTTTTTATTCATGTTGTCTTTTATATCTTTGTAATATAAAAATTCATAATTTTTAAAAATAAAATCAAACCGTTTCTTATTATAATCATGTAAACTATATATATTTCTACCAATTATCTCATCAAATATATTATTCCATCTTCTTTTTATACATGTCTTATTTTCTTCTGTATTATTTTCATTATCATAATTCTCATTCCACCATTCTTTATCTTGCTCATCAAAAAAAGTTTTCTCTTTTTCATCATATGTATTATTATTACTGCTGTGGTATATTCTTTCATATTTCATAAAATAATTTACACGTAAAGTTTTTATTGATCTTAGTGATCTCTTCATATTATTTCAAAAAAAAACAAAAAAAAAAAAAAAAAAACACACATACATATTATATATATATATATATATATATATATATATATATATATATGTACCAATTTGTTTATTATATTTACTTTTATTTTTTTAGATTCACCCTGTTCCTGTGTAATACTTATATAATAACATAAAGTTATAAATTAATATCGTTTTATTTTCTTCTCATTAACAAAAAAAAAAATACTACTCATATTTTATAGTTTAAAAATTAACAATAAATATAAATATATATATATATATATATATATAATATGTGTTCAGTTTTCTTCTGTAATACTTACAAAAACATGTCACATTGGGATATATAATTTTATATGGAAATAATAATTTTTTCTTTTATAGAATTACATATTGGAAGGAAAAAAAAATATATATAAATATATAATTATAAATAAATAAAAAAATATATATATATATTATATTTATTTTATATATTCATATCATATTAAAAATAATATTTCACAGAAAATAAAATATACATATAATATATTATATATATATATATATATATTTCATTAAAATCCATTTTATGAATTAAAAATAAAATTATCAATATATATATATATATATATATATGTAATATTTTAATATCTATATTTTATTTTAATTTTTATGTAATAAATATTTTTATAACGTTTCCATTTGAAAAAATAAAATAGATATATTTATATATTAATGAATTATCTGAAATTTTATTATAGAATTAATTTACGTTCTATTTAGATATTATACTTCAATATATGACAATTTTTTTTTTTTTTATATAAAGAATGAATGTTAACGAAATACTATCTATATATGATAGTTTATATTCTATGTTTGATAAGTATATTATAAATAATAATAAAGATGGAATTTCTAACTACTGTTCTATATTTGTGAAGAAAGAATTTGTGGAATTTTTAAAATATGATGTTAATATAAAAATTATATCCAATAAAAAGGTTATAAAGAATAAAGATGAAATAATTGATGAACTTCTTTATGCTTTTAAAACTATGGGATCTTATATTAATAAGAGTGATTTGTTTTCAAAAAATGAAGAAATAGAAGATATAAATACCAAATATATTAAACTATTACTTATCCCATTTATTTTAGGGAGCTTATGCTATGAAACATTAAATATAAATATACGATATGAAAGATTAAAAGATGCTATATTATATTATAATGAATTTCTTAGATTGATAAATATGTTTAAAATTATTGAAATCGATGATTATTTATATGATGAAGGAACACAAACAAATCTAACCAATAGAAGAAATATTAAAATTAAGAGAACAAAAGATGAACATAAATTTGAAGTAATGTATAATGATATCTTACAAAAATTTAATCATCAAAATAATAAACAAAAAGTAAAGGATATACAACAAAATATATCTAATAACACATATGATACTTATGATGATATAGATGATGAAGAAATAAGAAAAATGTATATCTCGCTAATCCAACATAAATGTATGCAAACATTAAATACTATTGATTTAATCCATACAGAATTACCACTCTTAAAAATGAGAAATGATAAACAGCAAGAACAAAGAAATAAAGACGAAGAATATAATAATAATAATAATAATTTTTATAATAATAATAATAATTTTTATAATAATCATTCCTCAAATGAAATAAAAAATGAAGCAATCAAAAAACCATGGTTTTTTACTATTAAAAAAAATATGAAACCATCTGATATAACCGAACTAAGAAATTATTATAAAGATTTAGTGTTTAAACCTTTTCATAATTTACCAACGATTTCTTTAGAAGAATGTGCTCAAATGGAAATGCAGTATTCCTTAAAAGGTACGAATGATATTAATAATACACAAGGGTATAAAAACCTAAACGAAGAAAAAGAACTATTAAGAAATGAAAAGAATGATGATTATTATAAAGACCAATTAAAAAAAGAAGACGAAAAGGACCTACATGATAAGGAGTGGGATGATTGGAAAGACTTACATCCGAAGGGCATAGGAAACAAAAACAAAAATATAGGTTAATCATCTAATAAAAATTTAGCAAATTAATGGCCATAAATAAATATATATGTATGTATATGTATTTGTACATATACATTTATTTATTTATTCATCCATTTATCTTTTATCTTTTATCTTTTATCTTTTTCCTTTTTTTTTTTTTTTTTTTTTTTTTTTTTTTTTTTTTTTTTTTTTTTTTTTTTTTTTTTTTTTTTTTTTTTTTTTTTTTTTTTTTTTTTTTTTTTTTTTTTTTTTAAAAAATTAATTTTTTTTTATAATTTTAAAAAAAAAAAAAAAAAAAAAAAAAAAAAAAAAAAAAAAAAAAAAAAAAAAAAAAAAAAAAAAAAAAAAAAAAATAAAAAA
>NC_031487.1:744723-783374 GCF_001602025.1 Plasmodium gaboni | reverse complement strand
CAAATATAAGATTAAATTAAAAAAAAAATATTTTTATAAAAATAAAAATAAAAAAAAAAAAAAAAATAAAATAAAAAAAAAAATTTAAAAATATAATAATCAAAATATAAAAAAAAAAAAAAAAAAAAAAAAAAAAAATTACATGAACAGTTCATAATATTATGAATATGTGTATATACATATATACATTTATTTAGCTAGCCAAATTTTTTTTTTTTTTTTCTTTTATTCGTGGTACATATTATATATATATATATATAATAATGTGTTAATATATATATATATATATAATAATGTGTTAATATATATATATATATATTTTTTTTAATGCTATAATTTTCCAATTATTCTTGTTAAAAAATAAAATATATTATTATAATAATTTACCAGTTGAACCACATTTAATAATAATAAGAAATATATCATCGATTATATGTTCTTATATTTTTATTGTACTACCAAAGTCAAATATAATAAAGTACATATAATGTTATGTTTCTTTGTCGATTTCTATTATTTTATTATGACTCTATGAGATAAGGAATATAAAATATTAAATATATAAATATATTTAATAAATATAATTTTTTAATAATATATAAATCAATGGTTTCTTTTTAAAAAAAGAATGCTACATAAATAAATAAATAAATATATATATATATATATAATTATAATATGGATAATATTTTATTTATAAATATGTTGAATATAAACTTTTCTTTATATATATAACATAAAATATCCCTTTTTGATATATATATTTATAAAGAGATATATATGAACTTACTATGTATATTATATATATATATATATAATATATACATAATATATTTTCAAATAAAAAATGTAACATGAGGAAAAAAAAAAAAAAAAATTCGTTAATATAACAATATACTAATTTAATTTTATATTATTATATAAATAAGATTTTAATGGAGTTATTAAAAAAAAGTTTATAATATATAATAATATATATTATATATATCTAGTAAATAAATAAATAAATATATATATATATATATATATATATATAATAATATATGGTATAATATGTATTTATAATATTATATTAATTAAAATTTTTATTTTTTTTTAAGGAAAAAAAGTTAATGAGAAAACAAATATATATATATATATATATTATATATATATTTTAAGATATAATACAATAATTTAATATAATAATTTTTTATTAATAATTTATAAATGAAATAAAAATAAATATATATTACATATATATATATTTATATAATAATCTTAATATAATTATATCATATTTTACATTTTATTTATATTTTGAATACATAATAAATGAATAAAAATAAAATGTCATCAGAAAAAGAAAAATAAAATGCATAGAAAGGAAATCATATTTATAATATATATATATATATATAACATTATAAATATAAAATACCTTAAATATAAAATACTTTAAAATATAAAATACCTATTTCGTTAAGAGTAGTATAAGGTTTTAATGCTTAATTTTTTTTTTTTTCTGCTTTTTCATAATGGTATATTTTATTATAAAAGATATAATTATGTTAATTTAGAAGGATCCATAAATAAAATTCACATATATATAATTATATATATATATATTTTACATACATATATTTTTATATATTTTGTAACATATTTCCATATATTTATAATATATATTTATATGTACTTATGAAATTTCTTTTGGATTTCTTCTTTTTTTTTTTTTTTTTTTAAGACAATGTAAATAAAATGTTTCTATATATTAATATAAAAAAGAGATTATTTGAATATGAACATATGAAAATTTATATTCCTCCAAAATTTTACTAACATGTATTTGTTATGTATTTGTATATATATATATGTTTAACTTATATAAAAAAAAAAAAAATCGATCTTACTACCTTTTGTGTAACCGCATTTTTTTTTTTTTTTTTATTATTGAATTAAATATAAAAAAATGTAAATAATAATTCATCATATATACATACATATTTATATGTACAACATTGTGTATTGGAATAATATATTTTTTTTTATATTATGGTTTTTTGTTATTTTAGTGTAATTCTTTTTTTTTTAAATTAGATACATATATATATATGTATATGTGTCCATATGGTGTTACCATTTTTAATAACATGGTGATATTTAAAAGTACAATAAATAAATAAGACATTCTAAATAATTTCATTTAATAAATAAATAAATATAAATATATATATATATATATATATATATTTATATATATTAAATAATTTGTTATGTTATTCATATATTGATATATTTTTTTTTTATGTATACTGAAATATTTTCTTATTGTATATATTTCTCGTCAGTCATCTAATATATAAATTATATATTATGCATATATATATATATATATATATATATATATATATAAAACGATATATTTGTATATTATAATATGTCCGTTTATATAAGGACATAATTGTATGATATATAGATAGTTATAATATAATAAAATAAAACAATATTATTGCATATATGTTTATATATTATAAATAATTTTTTTTTTTTTTTTTTTTTTTTTTTTTTTTTTTTTTTTTTTTAATTTCATTGACATTCAAGTGGTAGCAGAATGGAACAAAATGATGTCCAAAGTAATGTCTTGAAAAAAAAAAAAAACGAAAGAAATATTTTAAATAATGATAAAGATATAAATTCTGAAAGCGAAAAGTATATGAAAAAAGAAAGAAGAAAAAATAGTGAAAATGGATTTGTTAATTTAAGAGAATGGACAGTTAAAGTACAGAATAGATATGAAAAAAAATTAAAAAAAAAAGAAAGTGTAAATAATATAAAAAATGATAAATCAACAGAAAATGATATTCCTCATGCTGATACAAATACGAATTTAAAAAATGATGAAGATAATTATATATCATCAGATTCTTCATCATTTAAATCACGTTCGAGTTTAGGAAGAAAAATATCTTTCTCATCAGATGAATCTTATTTTGATTCAGACATTGATATGAGAATAAAAAAATTATTGAATATAGAAGATCATGATAATTTTAAGAAAAAGAAGAAGAAAAAAAAAAAAGAAGAAGAAGAAGAAAAAAAAATAAAAGATGAAGAAGAAAAAAAAATAAAAGATGAAGAAGAAAAAAAAATAAAAGACGAAGAAGAAAAAAAAATAAAAGACGAAGAAGAAAAAATAAAAGAAGAAGATAATGAGCAGAATCATACAAGTGATAATGTAGAAAAAATAGACATTCAATGTATTACAAGTGAGGAACAACATATAAATAATAAACCTCATGAGGAAGAAAAACAAAATGAAAATAAAATCGATGATAAAATAAATAATGTAAAAAATGTGGAGTCTATCAATGAAAATAAGACATCTGAACAAGTAGACGCTTCAAAAAAAAATGAACAAGATTCTTCTACTCCAAAAAATGAAACTGTGAATGAATTTTTAACAGAACAGGTTCAACATAATAATAATAATAATAATAATAAGGATGATAAAAATGATGCTCAAAATGATGCTCAAAATGATTCTCAAAATGATTCTCAAAATGATGCTCAAAATGATACTCAAAATGATGCTCAAAATGATGATGATAATAATAATTATAAAAATATTAATAACGAAAAAGAAACATGTGAAAATAAAATAGAAGATGAGAATATTATAAATAGCAAAATCATCAAAGATAATGATATACCTGATAAATATAGTCCAAATAAAAAGAAAAATAATAATTCTAGCCATCCTGATAACAAAAAGACGAGTAAAAGTAATTCTTTTGTTAATCCTACACATAAAAAGGAAAAAATTAATAATAGCAACAACCCAGTTGTATCAAATAATATTTCACATGAAAAAGAAGATGAAAAAAAAAAAAAAAGTGATCATCGAGATTTAAATTCATTTATGCATTTTAATTTCATATTAAAATATTTCATCTTCTTATTTATATATATATATATATATATATATATATATATATATATATTTTTTCATTTAGATTTTGAAAGTAACTATAAACACGACAAACATATAAATAATGGGGATGAAGAAAAAAATACTCATAGTTCTCATAGCCAAAATAACAAAGAGAAAAAAATTCATTCCAATGATGCCGAAGCTTTAAGAAGAAGTAGCATAAAAAGAAGTACAGCCGATTATGAGAAAAAGAACTTAAAAAGTGAGGTGTATTATGGAAAAGAATATTCAAATAGTTATAGTAAAGAAGATGTAATTAAAGAAGGTAAAGATAAAAAACATTCTAATGATATTAATGAACATAATCACATAGAAGGTACTGTAAGTCATAGCAATAGATTAAGAGAATCGATCAAATTTGAAGACAAGAAAAAAAACAACAACAATAATAATAATTATTCCAATTATAATAATACACATGGTGCGTTTAAAAAATATACACATAATAATGATAATAATCATCATGTAAATAGAGATAAAAATAGAGAAAGAGAAAGAGAAAGGGAACCTAGCAAATATGAACGAAAAGATAAACAACAAGCAGAAATGGAAAGAGAAAGAGAAAGAAATAAAAATAAAGAAAGAGAAAAACAAATAGAAAGAGATAAAGAAAAACAAATGGAAAGGGACAGAGAAAAAGAATGGGATAGAGATAGGGAAAGGAATAGAGAAAGACATATGGAAAAAAATAGGGAAAGAGAAAGGGAAATGGACAGAGAACGAGACATGGATAGAAATAGAGAAAAGGAAAGGAATATGGATAGAGAAAGAGAAATGGAAAGAAATAAAGAAAGAGAAAGAGATATGGAAAGAAATAAAGAAAGAGAAAGAGATATGGAAAGAAATAGAGAAAGAGAAATGGAAAGAAATAGAGAAAGAGAAAGAGAAAGAGAAATGGACAGAAATAGAGAAAGGGAAAGAGATATGGATAGAGAACGAGAAAGGAATATGGAAAGAGATAGAGAAATGAATAGGAATAGAGAAAGTTTAAGAGAAATGGATAGACATAGAGATATAGAAAGATATAGAGAAAGAAATATAGAACGAGATCGAGATAGAGATAGATATATGGATAGAGAAAGGGATATAGAAAAAGATAGAAATAGAGAAAGAGATATAGATAGAGAAAGATATAGAGAAAGAGATATAGATATAGATAGAGAAAGAGATATAGATAGAGAAAGATATAGAGAAAGAGATATAGACAGAGATAGAGATATAGATAGAGAAAGATATAGAGAAAGAGATATAGATAGAGACCATGATTTAAATTCATCATTTAAAAGTATAAAAAATTTCAACTCCTTTGATATATCAAAAAAAAGATGTAATGGAATTGATTCTAATGTAAATAAGAAACGTTCTTATATTAATGAAAATAATAATAATTATTCTGTAAAAAAAATACATGATGAAAATGCACATTATGAACACACAGACAAAGATAGATATGTTTATAATTCAAATGATATACATGGTAGGAAGCATTCTAGCATTAAAAACAAATTAAATGATACAGATAATTGGGAAAAAAAAATGTCAAGGCTAAAAGAAAAATTAATAAAAAAAAATATAGGCAAATAATTAAAAAATATAAATTTATTTATGTATATATTATGTGTTTGTGCACATTGGATATTTTTTTAAATATTAAGAATAATAAAATACGATAAATTATGAAAATATATTTCACCAGGTCTTTAAATAAAATTGTTTTAATAATATTATATGTATATAAATATATATATAAGAGTAATTATTAAAAATGAAAGCTTTTATTTATTTGAACTTTTTTTTTTTTTTTTTTTTTTTTTTTTATTTCATAAAATCTTATCACTTTTATTTTTCTCATCATTTATAAAATGCATATATATATATATATATATATATGTGCTAATATTTAATACACACAATTGAAGTCCCTGAATTAGTTATATTACAAAAATTCATGAGATCAAAAAGAAAGAAAAAAAAAAAAAAACCACATAAATAACAAGAAAACATATGGAAAAAAAAAAAAAAAACATTAAAATTTGATTTATATATATATATATATATCTTTTTTTTTTTATATTTATATTATAGACCCCAAAAAAGAAAAATTTTTAATTTTAGTTAAGTAATGTATTTTTATCCGAATACAGAATAATTATGATATTATAAAATTAGAATTTTTTCTCAAGACCAAGAAAAAAACATTAAGGGGATATACATTACACATAAAAATACAGATATATACACATATAAATATGTTGCATATTAAATTAAAATTCATGGGGGAAACAATATTCTTTTAAATCATTACATATTTATATAAGTCCTTATGTTATAACCCACTTAAAAATTTTTTAACAAAAAAAAAAATAAAAAAAATAAAAAAAAACAATCAAGAAATAATATAAATAAATAAATATATATATATATATATATTTATGTTTATGTTTATGTTTATGTTTATATACATGGACAAATAATAATCATATAAGTATAAAAAAATAAAATATATTACTATAAATTATATCTTACTTAAGATATACAAAATTTTCCAATGTCAAGTATAATAAATATATAAATATGAAAGACATATTATATTTAATTTGATATATTTTTATTTTGTCTTATTTTGTTGTATTTTATAAGTGCAGCCATTTGTTTAACCTATGTAAAATATGTTGCGGGTAAGATACTCAAGGCGTTTGTAAATCCACCACATAATATAGTTATATATTTTATTTTTAAATTTAAAAAATTATATATAGCATCATAATCTAATATCGAATTATTAAATACGAGAAGAATAGTCTTCAATGTCAAATTTTCATCATATGATATATCATCAATGTAATTCTTATATGTGCCTTTTTTTAAGTTAATTAAAAATGTATTAACATGTACAGATGATTTAAATTTTTTTTTTTTAAAGTTTTCTAGAGAACGCATATCAACTATTATATAATCATCTATACAGAAATCATTTAATATATGTCTTATATCAAGAAATGGGAAAATTGGGAAATTACTCAATTTAACTATGTCCACATTTTTAAACCTTTTTTTTTTTTTTTTTTTTTTATTGTTCATATTTTTGGCTAGTTCATAATATGTATTATATATATTATTTTTATTGTATATATTTTTGGCTAGCTCATGATATGAATTATTCATATTATTATGACTGTTCACATTTTTGGCTATCCCATTATTATATATATTATTATTTTTTATTTTATTTTTTTGTTTATTTACCTTTGTCTTTCCTTGTTCACAATTTTTTAAATTCCCCTTTTTATAATAAATGAATTCATTTACATTTTTTTTTTGTTTATTTGTTTTATAACATTTTAAAAAGTATTTATAATAATTTTTTAGCTTTAATGATTCATTTGATTTATAACTTTTTTCAAAAACTTTAAATGACTCATTTGTGTAATTATTATTATTATTATTATTATTAATTTCATTTGTATCTGCCGTTTTGTAGTCCATATGGATAAAAGATGTCTTGTTATTAATACATATAAATTTTTTATTTTTATTTTTATTTTTGATTTTATTTTTTTTTTTGATATATATTTTAAAGGTATATCTATGAACATAATATCTAATCCATTTTTTATCACTAATTAAATGAGATATGTAATTTATATGATTACTTATATTTTCATTACCTCCTTTATCAAATAATATTGATTTTTCATTCATATATGATCCTTCTATTTGTAAATGGAACGGAAATAGAAGATAATATTTAGGACACCTTTCAAAAAGAGTACGTGAAGTATTTAATATAAAATTCAGATTAATTAATTTTGATAAGGAAAAAACTTTTTTGTATATATTTTTATTTGTTGTAATATTCATAAGATATTTTTTCAAATACATTAATATACTAATACAAATAAATATTATATATGACGATGGTTGTATTAAGATATTATCTAATAATAAATAAATATTTTGTAAATCAAAAAAGGCACAAAATAAAGAGTATATCCAACTTTTTATAATTTTGATTATATTTATATTATTCTTAAAAAACCACATGGATAATTCCGGAAGATAATAATTTAAAAGACTATTAAAAATATATATATATTCATTCCTATAATAAATATTTTTATAAAAGTCTATTAAATATTTTTGCAAAATTTTCTTTATACATTTATAACTTATATATATATTATTATAATATAATAAAATAATTGGAATAAATAAATATTTCAAATATTTATTCTGAATATTTAATTTTATATTTATTAATATTAATAAGTTTATTAACTTTTTTTGAAATTTCAAACTACCAATAAGATCATTATCATGTATCCATTTGTCTTTAAATATATTAAATAATAATAATATATTATTATTATTATTATTATGTTTATAATTATATTTTTTTGAATACATACAATACTTTACATTACTATTATTTGAATAAATTATTATTTCATTTTTGTCTAGATGTTTATTTTTAGAAATTAATATACAACCAATTTGATCTTTGATTTTTTCTTTTTTTTCATATGATTTTTTTAATAAGATATGGTAATTATAATTAAGTAAAATTAAATAAATAACATTCCTCATATTACATGGGTAACCTGATTTTATTTCTTTAATTAATGTTAAGGTATCAAGAGGATTAAATTTTAATAATTCGTTATATTTAATATGTAATTTAAATTGATAAATAAAAAAAAAACTATTTGTATAAATACAACTTGATTTATGATTTATAGAATTCTCATTTTTCCTAATAAATGAATAAGCATCTTTTATTATTTCATAAAATTCGTTTAAATATATTCCAACCGTATTTAGGTTGTAGTCATTAAATAAAGGATATGAATGTTTATTATTAATATTAAAGGAAATATTAAAAAAATTGGAAGAGATAAATAAATCATCATCATAATTATAATTTATAGTATCATATTCATTATAAGAATTGTAAATATTATCTGTTTTTTCAAGGGTATAATTATTTATACTTTTATTTTTATTATTACTTTGAGTTACTACATTTTTATTTTCCCATAAAGGAATTCTTTTTTTTTTTTTTTTCTTTCTTTTTCTTTTTCTTCCTTTCTTTGTTATATTATATTCCTGTTCATATACATGTATTTTTTTTTTATTCTCCCATAATTCAGTTATTTCTTTTTTTTTATTTATTTCGTCGGAAATATCACCATCGTTGTTTGACATGCACATATATTTTTTAAACATGTTATTTTTGAAAATTGTGAATCTCTTATTTTTCAAAAGTTTATAGGTACTTATATATATAATTTCTTTATCATTTCCACACTTTTTTCTTTGTACACATGTGTATACACTTTTTTTTTCACTCCCTTTGATATAATTAATTTCATTTTTTATTATCTTTTTGATATTCTTATATTTTCCTTTTGATATTTTTTTAAAAGTTGATACATTTTCATAAACGTTAAATAATATATTACTGTCATATTTTTTTAAAAGATACAATTTGTAAAAAGAAAAAAGTGACATGTCATTATATGTCCCATCTTTCCTCTTATAAAGTACATATGGTATTTTTAATATATTAGGAGACTTAAGAAATGAATTAACATTCATTAATTCTTCATTATAATTTATATTATATAACATTTGAAACCAATAAAATATATCCTTTTTATTTATAAAATATTTATCTTTCCATTCATTCCATTTACTTACATTTAAAAGATAATCCACCAAATATGGATTGTAATAATTTTTTTTGGCTAGCTCTTCTTGGCTTAATTTATTTATTTCCTGAACACGTTCAGGTGGTATTTCCCTAACGATGTGTGAATTAAAAGTTATATTATCATAATTTTGATTTAATAAGATATGATTAAATATATGTTTCGATTCGTTATTTATAATTATGTTATTATTTTTTTTATCTGTAATGTTTTGATTATCATTTTTAATATTAGAATTAAAATATAAATCACTATTATTATTGTTATTATTATGGGAAATATTTTGAAAATGGTTAGTTGTATTAATATGACTTGTACATGCATTCGCTATAATATTATTTATACGATTAACCTTATTCATTAACATATTTTCATTTGTGATAGTTGTATTTTCTAATAGTGACATATTTGTCGGAATATTAAAAGTATCTTTTCCTGTATAATTTATTTCTAAACAATTTTTATGTTTATTAATATTAACATTATAAAAAAAATAATAATGAGATAACAAAGATGTTGAGGTACATTGAAAGTTATTTAATAATAAACACTTATGTAAAAGATTTAGAAATAACGTTTTTTCATTTCCGTTTTGTTTATTTTGATCAGAATAAAATATATTTCTTAAATTCGATTTTAATAAATGAATAGTAAAAAATTCGGAGTACATATTTTCAATAAGTTTAATAAAAGAAATATTTACTTTACAATTTAGAAAATATTCAATCATATTTTTTATTATTTCATATATGATGTTATTATAACTTTTTCTTTTCAATTTATTTATGTGATGTCTGTATTTTGATTGATAAGAATATTTATTTAATTTGTGTTTACATAGCCTTTTGAATATGTCCTGTATATTTACGTTTAATAGGCTTATTTCTTTATTTTTTTTATTTTTATAATATTTTAAATAATAATAAATATAAAATAATTTTATGTATATTATGAGGATAAAAACATTTTGTATTTTAAATAAAGTATCATTTTTTTCAGATGTCTTAAAAAAGAAAAACTTAAACTTGTTATTTTCACTTATATTAAAACTTGTAGAGGAAATAACTTCATTTTTAGAAGAATCTATAGCATTTTTTTTTTTAGTTAATATGTTTGTTTGTTTGGTTTTTACATTGTTTGTATAATTCGTTTTGATATATTTATTATTTGTTTTTTTTTCTTCTTGAATATCAACTATTTTTCTTCTAAGCAATAAAGCATGTTGATATATTTGTTCAATAGTGTGTTGTTCTTTATTAATTTTGTTTTTTTTTTTTATATAAGGTTCACGGTTAATTTTTTTTTTTTTCATGGTTTGATTGTTTTTTTCATTATGTATTTGTTGATTTGTTTTATGTTTATATGTATGACTACCTTTTATATTTATAGTTTTTCTTTTTTCTTTCGAAGGTAATATTTTTGGTTTGATATATAAAGCTGAATCACTAAAGGAGTTTATATCATTTTGTTTAAATTTATTTGTTATATCCTTTAGTTTATTGTTAATACATTTTTTAGTTTGTTTATATTCCTTTGCACGATGATCATCATATGATAAGTTAGTAAGTTTTTGGAGATGATAAAAGTAAATAAAGTTTTCTAAGATGAATGAAAAGTTTAATAATCCATTTACGATTTGAATTATTATAATTCCTATGTTGAAAATATCTATATGTCTATACACATCATATATAAAGTGTATATTTTCATTCTGCAATAAATTAAAAAACAATAAGAATGGAACATGGTATAATATGTTATGTGAAAAATTGTAATATTTAAAATATTGATCAATATATAAAATCATGTGATTATTAATTTTGTAATTTTTTTTTTTCTGACCAGTTAATAATTTATCCAAATAATTATTATTATTTGTTTGTTCTTCATACATTTCATTTTTGGATATGATATGGTCATTTAATTTATTTTTAAAATAATGAACATGTTTATTTTCTTTATAAGTAAACGGATAATCTATATTATGAAACAAATAAGATATACAATAATTATGTAATTTTATATGTCCTTCATCTGTAATTAAAATATTATGTGGTGTAAGATTTAAAAAAGTAATATCGTGCGAATGTAAATATTGAACAGCACTTAATATTTGATAAATAATATTATTTAAAATGATACTATCAATAATTTTTTTTTTCTTTCCTTTCTTATCAATCGTATTAATATTATTATTATTATTATTATTATTATATATAGGATGCTTTATATTATTATATATCTTATATATATTTTTATTTTTATTATATATTTTTTTGTTAAATATTTTTTTAAAACATTTAAAATTTACACAATTAATATCTTCATCATTCAAAAGGTCATATAAAGATAAAGTATAATATTCAGAACATAAAATATAATTGTTATTTGTTCTACTCATATGATAATATGTACATATATTTGGATGACTTAACTTTTTTATTTTTTCAAATTTACTAGCTATATTATTATATTCATTTTCATAACTATAATAACAAGATGATACATTTTTATTTATATATTCCTGTTCACACATATCCACACTAAAATTCAACTCCTCAGCCCCTTTACATTTTTTATTTTTATATTTTATTTTTGTTCTCTTTGTTCTTAAGGAATAACTTTGAACCCCAAGAACAAATTCGGAACATCTACATCTTTCATAATACATCTTAAAAAAAAAAAAAAAAAAGGAAAAAGAAAAAAAAGGAAAAATTAAAAAGAAAAATTAAAAAGTAAAATCAAAAAAGAAAAAAGAAAAAAGAAAAAAGAAAAAAGAAAAACTGGGTATATTTTTCATTTTTAGATTTAAACAAATTAAAAAAAAAAAAAAAAAAAAAAAATCAGAAATTTCTTTTATATTCTTTAAAGAACAATTATATATTTTTAAATGGGTAAAAATACAATTTGATAATAAGACGTCTTATAAAAAAAAAAAAAAAAAAAAAAAAAAAATTAAATTATACCTATTTATATTTTTAACAGTTAATATATTTTATTCTTTTTATTATAATTTCACAAAAATATATATTATATATATATATATATATATGTTACACATTTATATACATATAATATATATTTTTTTTTTTTTCATATGGTGGCATACATTCTGTTTACATTACAAATTGATTTTATTGTATATATAATACCTTTCTATTTTTTTTTTAAAACTATATATATGAATTTATAAGAATATAATGAATATTTTCCTTACTAAAAAAAATAAAAATTAACAAATAAAAATATATATATATTATATATATATATATTATTTAAAATGTATCATTTTAAATACATATAATATTATATAATATATATATTTTTTAATATCAACTTATATATTTTATTCCCTTCCATATATGAAAAATAAATAGGGAGGGAGAACTTCATATTAATATTTTTTCATGAGAAGAAAAAATATATATATTTAAGTAATAAGAAAATAAAATAATATACTAAATAATTCTTATATATATAATATATATTATATATATATATTATATATTTATATTATATATTTTTCCTTTTTTTTTTTTTTTTTTTAAAAATCAGGAAAATGAATTAAAATATATTTTATATACCCAATTTGATTAAAGTAAAAAAAAAAAATAATAATAATATTCCTTAATAGTATATATTTATAATATATATATTTATATATTTATTTATTTTATTTTATTTTATTTTATTTATTTATTTTTTTATTAGCTTGTGTAATAAAATCCCATGTTTATATAAAAAAAGTATATATTTATTTTGTATATATAATATTTGATTTTTATTTTATAGAATTAAAGATATATATAATTTCCCTTTTCATAATTTTTATATTTATATATAAAATTATTTATTCATTTATTTATTTCATTAGTTTATATATCAATCTTTCATTTTTTTATTTCTCATCCCCTAATTCTATAAATGTAATTTTTAAGAAATATACTATGTATTATTTGAATTCATAAAATTCCATCAAATTATATTCTTTTAACGTTCCTTTTTTTTTTTTTCAAAAATATTTAATATATATATAATATATATATATAATATATATATATATATATATATTTATTGTTATAACATTCGTAGTAGTATCTATATCCATTGAAGTGTTTAAAAAGAAAAAAATATTTTCTTTCCTCATTTCACATATTTCTCACGCTCACCCGTTTATTATAATATTATAAAAAGAATAGATAAAAATGTGGGGATTGATAAAAAGCGCTTCAAAAAATATAAACAATGAAGATACAAATAACGATGAAACTATAGATTATGATGAGGAAGGAGAAGATGAAAGAAAAAATGAAACGAATAATATGAATGGTAATAATAATGTAGATGAAAATAAATGTGAAGATTCTTTAAAGAATGAAATAGATAATATTGTGGATAAAAAAAAAAATGATAAAGATGAGATGCAAAATATAGAATGTAATATATTAAACCCAGATGAAATTAAAGAAAAAATTGAAGAAGTTTTAAATAATTTATCTTCAGATGAAGAAGAAGAAGGAGAAGTTGTTGAAGATGAAATACCTTATGAACGTGTTAAAGAAAAGAATAAAGAAAATAAAGAAATAATTTTATTAAATATATATTTAGAATTATCAAATGATCATTTAGAAATGTTATTAAAAATATTTGGAACTGTTGAAAAAATATATATAGATGATAATGAAGGTGTTCATGCTATATATACATCTTTGTCTAGTGCAAAAAAAGCAAAAGAATTTTTAGATAATTTAAAAATAAAAAATAGAAGAATGCAAGTTATATATGGTAATTATAAAAAGACTTATAATATTAATGATATAGAAAATAAAAGGAATACAAATATATATAATATGAATAATGAATATATAGAAGATAATATAAATAATGATGATATAAATATCATAAATAATAAACAAGAATTATATAGTAAACATTATAATGATAATTCAAATATTATATATGATCATTTAGGTAATCCAATAAAGAAAAGTGTTGTCTTATATAAAAATAAAAAATATTATATGAATAATATGACAAATAATAATAATAATAATAATAAATCACCTTTATATAAAAATAATCATATAAAAGGAAAAAATGTTCTACTAAAAAATAATATGTTTGATTCTTCTTTACCTGTGCATTTAAATAATGATTATATGATAACATCAGATGGATACAATAATATAGCTGATATAAATATAGCAAATAATAATGGTCAGCAAGATATATCTGATCATTTTCATCATAGTAATCATTTTTCACATGTACCTCCTCCCCCTCCTCCAACAAATATATACAACAATAATAATAATAATAATAATAATATGGATGAATATAATGAGAACTATAGTGACAACGAAAATAATATTAATAATATTAATAATATTAATAATATTAATAATAATAATAATAATAATAATAATAATAATAAGTATAATGTTTCTTTTAATAATAGTCGTGCAAATACAAATAATTCTCCTTATAGAGGGAAAAATAATATCATGCAAAACGAAAAAAATAACTACAACAAATTAGTAAGTAATAAATATATAAATGTATCAACTGATAATATAGCAAATAATCTTATATCATCAAAATATAATAATAATATTGGAACTTTTGGTGGTAGTAGTAGTAGTAATTATAATTTTTCTTATCAAAAAAATAATTTATATTCACAGAATTATATTAATAATGATAATTATAGTAAAGGATTATATTCAAAACATATCCCACCCCCACCAATTAATGATCATAATAATTTCACAGGCTTATCTATATCCAATGTGAATATCAAAAACAAAAAAGAAAATATGAATTATATAAATACACATAATGAAAATGATAACAAAGATAATTCACTTTATAATATAAATGAATTTATTCAAATAAATGATAATAATCCTTTCAATATTCATAGTGAACATATAATGAATGATAATTTCTTATGGATTAATAGAAAAGAAGAAACAGTATTAAAATGGTCAACAACTTTATCTATAGAAGAAAATCATTTAGATTTTTTACAATCATTTAATATATTTAAATTGTATAATAGATATTTGTTAATAACTAATATTCCTATAAATTTAAGAGATACTCATAAATTAAAGGATTATATAAATAATCTTTTATCAACTCATAAAATATATAATGCATGTGTCGATGTTGTCTTTTTTGATACTGTCAAGAATGATCATCAAACGTTATTCAACCATGACGCATTTAATAAGCATACTCAACATCTACATCATTTACAAGAACAAAAAGAAGATCATATGAGTAGTGAGGTAAATATAAAAGAAGAGGGAAGCACAAATGAGGAGAATAAAACGAATGATAATAAAACGAATGATAATAAAACGAATGAGAATAAAACAAATGAGAATAAAACAAATGAGAATAAAACAAATGAGAATAATCAAAAACCAGACGAATTAAAAGAAAAGGAAATAACACAAAAAAGTGGAAGAAGAAAAAGTCAACAAGAAAAGGTGAAGGCAGCTCCTCAAAAAATAAGAAAAAAGAGAGGACGTGCTAAAACAAAAAAGGAAGAACAAGAAGGAGAAGAGGAAGATGAAGAAGAAAAGGAAGGAGAAATTGAAGGACAAAAGGAAGAAGAAATTGAAGGACAAAAGGAAGAAGAAAAGGAAGAAGAAAAGAAAGAAGAAAAGGAAGAAGATAAAGAAGGAGAAAAAGAAGGAGAAAAGAAAGAAGAAAAGGAAGAAGATAAAGAAGGAGAAAAAGAAGGAGAACAGAATGATGATAGTGGTATAAATGAAATAAATCATCCTAATGATGATGAGAATAAAAATGTGTATGCCCATTTAACCTTCCGAACTATAAAAAACTTAACAGAGGCAAAAAAAATTTTAGAAGAAAACAATTTTTTAGTTACATTTACATCACCACATAAACCTAACAACTGTTTATGGGTAGGAAATATTTTAAAAAATTATTTTTTCCATACAGCAAATATATTAAAAACAATGTTTAGTTTTTTTGGAGAAATCAAAAATATTAAATATGTAAATGATAAGAATTGTTTTTTTCTACAATATAAAACTATAGAATCTGCAATAAATGCTAGAAATCATATGTTTGGCATACAAATATCTAAAAATACAATTTTAAATATTGATTTTTCAATATTAAATGAATGGGATAATAAACAAAAAATAAATTTGTCAAAGAAAAGATTCTTAGATAATAATGAAATACAAGATAAATTAGAAAAAAAATATCATAGAAGAAATAATTCTTATGCTGATTCAAAAACTATGTCATTATTAAAAAGAAATCATTACAAAAAAGGATATACAACAAATAGTAATAGTTATTATAATAATAAATATGATGATCATAACTCAAAAAAAAAAATTCATAAAGATTCAAATTATCTAATTGATAAAAAAAATAATCGTAATAGAAAAAGTAAATCATATAAAAGTTCTCATCATGATAAAAATGATAGTCAAAGAATTCTAAAAAGAAAAGCAGATGATTATGAACATTATAGAGATAGTAAAAAAAATAAAAGAGATTATTTAAATGAACATAAACATGATTATAATCATGATAATATGTTTAATGATCACAATAATAGTATCCATTCTGATATACAACATGATAATAGTGTAGATGAAAAAAAAGAAAAAATAATTGCCTTTTATGTAAATCAAAAATATAAGTGTGATTTTATAGCAAACTTTTATGAGGGAGATCCAAAACTTAAAATGTAATATATAATCGTTTTATTTTCAACAAGGGAATTTATATATATATAAATCTTTACATATATATATTAAAGATGTAATTGTATACATATATATATATATATATTTATTTATTTATTTATTTATTCTTATAGATATTCCAAATTAAATGTGGAAACAAAGAGTGACATTAAAAATTTGAAACAAATAAAAAGTACATGTACCAATTATGCCATATGGCAATTAGGGCCAAGTAAAAAAAAATAAAAAATAAAAAAATAAATAATATATATATATATATATATAATTATGTTTATATTTTATTTGCTTATTTATAAATACATTAAAAAATTTTTATATTTTCCTCTTCAGCATCGAGCCAGACTAAGAAATTTACTCATATCTGTGAACATTTTTGTAAGAAGAAAAACATACCAGTTATAATAAATAAGGAATATACAATTTTCATTGTTCCAATAAAAGAGGAATATTTAAAAGACTTACAAGTAATACACAAAGAAATAAAAAATAAACATATATATATATATATATATGTAATTATATGTAGATATACTTAATATTGTTTTTTTCTTTTTTATTTTATTATATTTATTTTTATTTTTTTTAGATCGAAAATATGGAATATATGTATGCTTACGTTCTGGAGACAAAAAAATCTTAAATTTTTTTTCTGTTCATATATAAGCATATATACATAGATATATATATATATATATCTATGTATGTATTTATTTTATCACAATTTAATTATTCTTTTATTATAACATTTTAATTTTTTTTTTGATTATATTTTTTTTGATGTATATATAAGTTATAAATTTGAAAAAAAAAATAATAAAATATAAAAATATAAAAATACAAAATAATTTATAAAATGTAGTAGCACTGTACATTTAAATATGTTAATATTTATAGTTTATAAAAAATCACAACATACACAAAAAAAAAAAAAAAAAAAAAATACATACATAAATATATATATATATATATTTTTGTGTAACCAGTTAATATATTTATACACTACACTGTGTTAATCTATAAATTTGTTGGTACTGTTTTTTATTTCAATAGGCACGATAATTTTCTTATCTATTATTTGACTAATAAAAGCATCACATGTTTTCAGATTTGATATATTTTCCTCAATACTATTTTTATAACTATTGAAATTATAATTCTCTAAAATAAAATAAAATAAAATAAATAAATATATATATATATATATGTATGTATTCCTTTATTTTATATGTTCATAATATTTTCATAATTTACCATTCATAAAGACGGCATAAATTATATCAACCAAATTGAATGAATTAATTCGTTTTGTAATATCCAATGGCCTAATGAAATAATAAAAAAATAAAAAAATAAATATATAAAAATATGCACATATATAATATACATAATATATATGATTCGTGTTGATTATTATTTTATTTTATTTTATTTTTTATTTATTGTATTACTTTGATTTTATTGAAAAAATACACTGCTGCAAACTTTTTAATATATTGTTGTTTATCTCTTTACACTCTTCACTATATTTATCTTCATCATCAACACTTTCAATTTTTATTTCAACGATACCATGTAGGAGCGAAGCAAAGGTGAAAGCCTCTTCTAAGTTTATCTAAAAATATTAAAAAAATAAAAAAAATAAAAAAATAAATAATTCAATATATTTTAATATGATGTAATGGAATAGAATCAAGTGTGTGCACACACACATATATATATATATATATATATATATACTTCTTATTATATGATATTTTTTTCTGCACTTACATATAAATATAACCAGAAAGAATGAGATGATACATGGTTAGGTAATACTACCGTTTTGAATACTATAATATTTTGATAATAATCAAAAAAAGTATTTGATAAATGCAGAAAATGTTTTAATAAATGTTTATATTGAAATAAAATATTATTTAATATAAAGAAAGAATATTCAATTTCTTCCACTAGATATTTTAATGCTTCTTTATTTGGTTTTGTTGTTATATTATCATTTTTATTATTAACCATATTATTATTATTATTGTTGTTGTTATTATTATGATTGTTATTATTAATATTTACCAATTTAATATCTTTATTAGTATATTTTTGTAATCTTTTATTTATTATTTCTATCATTTTGTATTTTATAATTTCTAACTGTAATTTCCATTCTACTCCTATATATGAATCATCATTACCATAATAAGAATAATTTTGGATATTATTAATTAATAAATTAGTATTTGTCTTTCTTTTTTTATAATTATTTCCAATATGTACATTATTAATTTGAATGTTATATTTGTCTTTATCATAATTTTTATTCCATATGTGATAATACATATTATCATTATTTATATATTTATAATATGTATTTATAGTAATATCTTTAAAATTTGTAAATGAATCCACTGCAATTTTATATGGTCTAAATAAATTTAAATATGGTTTATTGTTACTAAGATGATGATTTTTATTATTATTATGATTCATATTATTATTATTATTATTGTGGTGGTGGTTCATGTTGTTATTATTACTATCCATATTACAGTCATTATTTAATATATGCATTTTATTAGCTATCAAATGTTTCATATTTTTAATTTTTAATGGACTAGATATATTAAAATTATCATTTTCTTGTTTGGGTTTATATATATTTGAAAATATAATATCGACTGTTATATTATAAGGCCATTCAGAATTTAAATCTTCTTCAAAAATTTCATTTTTAAAAAAAGTATTTCTGTTTATCTTTTTATGTAAACGTTTTAATTTATATTCTTTCTTATATAATTCGTTAATATCAAATGTTATATCATCATTTTTGTTATTGTCATTTCCTTCAATGTTGGTAAGGATATTCTTTTTTATGAGTGTCGTCCTTTTTTTTTCTCGTTCAAGATTATCATCATTACTATATATATTATTGTTCGCGTTCATATTCCTATTGTTTAGTAGTACCATTCCTGTTTTATAAAAATTAATATATTTGTTAATTAAAAAAAAAATTATTATTACAATTTAGAATATTATTACTATGTATACTATGCACATTGTAATATATATATATATATATATAATATATAATAATAATATTTATTATTATTATTTTTTTTTTTTTTATTTTTTATTTTTTATTTTTTTTTTTTATTTTTTTTTTTTTTTTATTTTATTTTTTTTATTACCATCCATTTGGTTGATCGATTTTTCTATTTGATCCTCAGATAATCCATTCTTATAGATAAGAGAATCCCCATTTTTAAACAAGGATGTCTCCATATTATTATAATCATATAATGTTGAAAAATTATAATAATTATAATTTAAGAGCTCAAAATTGATTCCATATTTATTAATATTTTTTATTAGGAATCCTTTAACTATTTCCATTTTTTTAAACTGTTCTACCTTTTCTTTATACAATTTGATTAAATTAATTTCTTGTTTCCTTGTCGAACCATTATCATACATATTTTTTAATTTGTTCAACTGTTGAGTTAATAATTCGATTTTCGTTTGTTTCTTATCTAATACTGCAGTTTGTTTTTGTAACAATATTTTTTTCTCTTTTATTTTATTTTCAATTTTTAAATTATATTTTTTAAGAGCTTCTATAGCCTTTTTAGTTTTACTATAATTTAATTGAGTAATTTCATATTTTAATAATGCATCATCCAATTTTATACTTACATTATTTAAATTATTTATTTTATTAATAAATTTAAATATCATATTACGTACATTTTCATATAATTTTATTAAATTATTCATACTCTTCTTTTCAATATTTAATTGTTTAAGTGAATATATACGACACCTTCTTATAATATTTATTGTTATATCTTTTATCATTTCTTGTTTTTTTACTAAATTCTCATTTAATGTTTCTTTTAATTTCATATTTTCTTCTTTTTTCTTTTCTGTCATTTCTTTACTTTCTTTGGCATCATTTATTACTTCTTTATTCTTGTGGGGGAAATTTTCGCCTTGTCTTGGTTCAAATTCGGTGTATTGAACATTTTGATGATAATGAGATGTTTGAACATTTGAATGATAATGAGATTTATCAACATTTTGATCATATTCAACATTTTGATCATATTCAACATTTTGATCATATTCAACATTTTGATCATATTCAACATTTTGATCATATTCAACATTTTGACCATATTTATTTTCTTCCTCATCATCATATTTATTTTCTCCTCCATTTGAATACTTCTTCATTTGATTATTTTCTTTATATATATCTTCATTTGGATATTCATAGCTTGTATCTACAAAAGTTTTTCTTTTATGTTTAAAAGCATTATCATTACTATAATGTTCAACCTTTTGTTCTTCATAATTTATATTATGTAACAATACATTTTTTTCATCTTCAGTTTGTTGAATATTCTTTTTTTCATATTGTCTTTCAACATATTGATCAACATTATCATCATCATCATCATCGTCCATTTTATTATACATTTCTCTTTTATCTGTATTGTCTTCTATATTATAATGTAGATCATTTTTTGATTTTTCTGTTTGTAATTTATTATATGTTATATTTTCAACGGCATGTTCACCATCATCATCATTATTATTATTATTAATATTATTTATATTATTTATATTATCATTTTCTTTTTTAACTGTTACATTTTCATATACATTTTTATTTTCATTCACATTTAATTCTTTACTTTCTATCATTACATTATTTAATACACTCCTTCTTTTTTCATCAGACATTTTCATAGTTGTCTTCACACTTGATCTATTTTTTAAATCTCTTTGAGTATTAATATTAATGTCGTTTTCATTTTTTGACACATCTTCTTCATTCCATTTTTTTTTATTTTTCATATTATTCCTTATAAAAGCACTGTAACTTGCACGTCTATTAGCAATAATATTTTTTTTATTTTCTTTCATATTTAAATTGTTTTCATTATTATTATTGTCTATAAAATTGATGGTCTTCCTGTTCATTTTGTTTTTATGTTCGAATGTTTTTTTTTCTTCTCCTTTGCTTTCAAAAATGTCCTCTTGTCTACGTCCCAAAATTTTTTTATTATCATTGTTACTGTCATTGTTATTGTCATCCATGTTAATGTCATCCATGTTAATCTCGTCCATTTTAATGTCATCCATGTTATTGTCATCCATGTTAATGTCATCCATGTTAATGTCGTCCATATTAATGTCATCCTTATAAATGTCATCCTTATAAATGTCATCCTTATTATCATCCCTTTTATTTTCTTCCTCTACAACATTTTTATTATTCACATATCCTTCTCCTTCGTCGCCATTTTCAAATCTCTCAATAGTGCGACCACTTTGTGCACCCATCATCGAAAGAGTGACAGGATCCATAATGTTCCTATTTTTATGTTCATGTAAACTTCTATTATCTGTGATAATATAATCATCATTATTATTTTGCATCTCTTCACTTAACATATGATTATGTAGGTTCATATAATCATATTCCTTACTACTATTCAAAGAAAAATTAAAATTGTTGTTATTAAAGTCAAGGTCTTTTTTAATTGGAGATAATCGAGCTGATTCGATTTGGTCTACCGAAATTTTAGCTTTAAATCTGATAGATTCTGATGATGACCTATTCATAATATTATCATTATTATTAATATCATTACTATAAATAATAATATTATTATTATTATTATTGTTGTTATTATTTTTGTTGCCAGATTTATATAATAATTTGTCAATTGGCGATTGATCTAGATCCTCGAAAAATTTATCTCTAACTAATTTGTCATTATCGTTGTTATCCATCCTTGAATCGTTGGATACACTTTTTTTTTTGAATTCTGAGTTATTAGAATCACTAGATATTCTAGTAAATTGTGTTAGATGTAAAGGTGAAATTTTATCTTTATCATCAAAAACAGCTACTGATCTGTGAGAAAATTGAACTGATTTTTTTCTTGCACTCATATTATCATTTATATCTTTTATAGGAGATACAGAGTTACTTATTTTTAATATTCCTTTTTTGGGTGTTTCATTATTATTTTTAATTTTTCTGGTTGAATTGATTTTATTCTCCCAAAAAGTAAAACTATTATTAGATATACGTCTACTATTATTCAATGAATCATCATTTCCATAATTTATATCGAGATTCATTTTATTTTCTAATGAAGTTCTTTTAAAAATTTCTGAATCACTATTATATTCATCTATAGAATCATCATTCTTATCATTATAATTTATACTATCATTTAATAAATATTTCTTTCTTAAATTATCTAATTCTTCATCTAATAAATCGATAGATAACTTTTTATTATTTTTAACATTAATATTTTCTTCAATGTTTCTATTAATATCTTCAGTTTTTTTATTATTACTATTTAAATGTACTTCATTTTGAGAATCATCTGATTTTATGTGTATTTTATATGACATCCTTTCTTTTTGGTTATGCATAGTATTATAAATATTGTCCTTAAATATATTATCATTATTGTGTTTATTTCTTATAATATTATCCATTTCATCATTTATTTGAACATTTATTTCATTTTTTCTTTCATTGTCTTTTTTTGAAGGAGAAGGGGTTAATAAATCACTATCATAAATATTATCAGTTTGTGAAAGAGACATATTTAATTTATCATTTGAATATAATTCATATTTTTGATAAGAATGTTTTAAATTTTCATCAGTAAGACTTAAATTAAAAATTGAAGAATTTCTCAAATTCTTTAATGATAACAAACTATCTCTTTTATTTTTTAAATCTTCATTTTGTTTTTTCATATCCAAATTTTGGCTTTTCATAAAAAAGTCATCATTTAATAAACTTAAATTTGAAATTCTTGAGAATCTTTCTTTTTTATTATTACTTGAGGTCCTATTTTTATTTACATTCCCTTGTGTATCAACATCCAACTTGTGATAATAATTATTTTTATTAATATTATTATTATTATTATTATTATTATTATTATTATTATTACTATTATTATTTTTGTTCTTATTCGTTTCAATATTATTACTATCTTTAAGGTTATCCATATCAAAATTTAACAAACCCTCTTCATCATTATTATTAAACGAATCATATTTCCCCTCAGATTCAAACAACTTCTTATAATATGCATCATCATTTAAAATATTTTTAAATTCCTCACTTGTCATTTCTTTTAATTCATTGCTATTATTGTAATCTCCTATTATATTCTTTTCGTCACTTTTTTCTATATGTTTATAATCCATATTAGAGGAAAAATCTTGAGAGTTCAATTGATTTTCCTTCATATAATTTAACTTCTCATTTGTAGGCATCTTAAAAATTAATAAAAATTAAATAATAATATTTAAATAATTATCAATATATATATATATATATATATATAACATTTTAATCATTCGTATATTTACATATACCTTTTAATTTAATTGTATAAGGGGGAAAAAAAAAAAAAAAAAAAAAAAAAACAGGACTTGCTTTTATGAACAGTGTAAAAATAGGAGGAGAATAAAGGATATTCCAAAGAATAAATAAATATACGCATATATATATAAATATATTTATTTATATATTACTGTACAATGTTTTTGTTAATAACAAAATATATATAAAAGGAAAAAAAAAAAAGACGAAAACTTATACAATTGCAAAAATATGTTCTTTATTTTATGTAATATATATGAATATATAAATAAATAAATAAATATATATATATATATATATATATATATAATATTGTTATTTTATTTTTTTTTTTTTTTGGAGAGTTTTCCTTGTTTGTTCTTAGTACTTTCCTTTAATATTAAAAAAAATTATAAAAGTATTTATGTATATAATATATATGAAGAAAAATATATATATATATGACAAAAAAAAAAAAAATTATTATAAATAAATATTTTATATATATATATATACAATTAAAATGTATCAGTATTATTATTATATACACATTTTTTTCATTTTATAAATTAAACAATCAAGATATATAAATTTTTATATAATATATTTTTTATTTATTTATTTTTTTTTTAAGTATTTTCAAAGTATATAAATAAAAATTAATTGAATATACATATAAATATATTTATAATAATTTTATACATATATAAATAACCATATATTTATATTAATGCATATATATAAAAATATATTATTATATATATATATAATATATATAATATTTCTATATTCAGAGATAAAATCTAATATATATAAATATGTAATATATATATATGTATATTTTTTTATTTTTATTTAATATTTTATATATTATGTACAATTCCTTTTGTCTTTGAAAAAAGCATAGTTTTTATATAATAACTTTGTAAAAAAAAAAAAAAAAAAAATTATTTATTTTAAAAATTGCGTATTATATTAATATATATATATATATAATACATAATATGTTCATTTGTTTAATTTATTTTCTTTTTTGGAAGAGTAAAATTAAAAGATTAATAAAAGCAAAACGTTAAAAATTACACATTTAACAAAAAAAAAAAAAAAAAAAAAATAAAATATATTATATATATATAATATATATATATATAATAATAATAGTATTAATAATATATTTATAATATATAAAATAATAATAATAGTTTTAATAATATATTTATCATATATATATAATATATAATATATATTATATGTTCATATACACATAACATATAATATACAAAGGTGCATAAAAAGATATGATTTTTCTTTTTTTTTTTTTTTTTTTCTTTTTTAACAAAACAAAAAAATATGAGAAAAATATATAAAATAAAACAAAGTAATAAGACGAAAAAAAAAATAAAAATCATAAAAAGAAAAAAAAAAGAAAAAAAAGAAACATATATATAATATATATATATAATATATATATGTGTACAAAAAAGTATACAAATAGTTACGAAAAAATAATATATGAATTCAGGCACCAAATTAATGTATCTATGCTTGAATATTATTTAAATAATTACACATAATATAATATATATATTTGTTAATATATATATTACCATATGATATATGTTTCATTGTTTTCGTTGTGGTGGGATATGTACTATTAATCCATCATATGCAGCAATTACTTCTTTATCATAAGAAAATTTATCTTTCTTGTTTTTAAATATTTGATTATTACTTTTATTTATATTAATATGTTTATTAATTGTAATTCCATGTTTTTCATTTCCATTATGTAGATCATTATTATCAACATTTTGATGATTGTTATTTATACTGTTACTATTATTTGTGTAATCATCTCTATTTATATTATCATTCTTATCATTTATCTCTTCTTTTGGATCACCTGATAAAAAAGAAAGCATTGCTTCTTTTTCTATCTTTTTCATGACAAGGACATTTTTTAATTTGTTGTCTCCAATATATCTTTGTGAAAAATGAGTTAAAATTAATTTCCTCGCATTAATTTTTCTGGCAAAATCTCCAGCCATATTAGCTGTGGAATGTCCTCGTTCAGAAATTATTTTGTTATAGCTTTTCATGAGCTCATCATTATTTGTATTTTTTGTAAAAAGGATATTTGATTTGTGGCTTTTATATGTTGTGTTTTCATCTACTTTTTCAATATCGCAATGATTCCTGTCGTCACACGTATTTACTTGAGTATCATCATGTGTATTTACATGAGTATCATCATGTGTATTTACATTAGTATCATCATGTGTATTTACATTAGTATCATCATGTGTATATTTTGTATCACCACATGTATCTTTTATATCACCACATGTATCTTTTATGTCACCACCTGTATCTTTTATGTCACCACCTGTATCTTTTATGTCACCACCTGTATCTTTTATGTCACTTTTTTTATTTAAATGTTGCACATTGTGATTCCTATTTTTTGACAACATAACCATGGTAGGTATATCTTCATATAATCCATTGCCAGCTTGTAAATCATGTGTTAAATCGACAAGACTATTAGTAGATTCGTGTATTAAAACATCAGCATCCTTTGCATGTTCTTCTAAATTCGATGCATCGTATGTATCTTGACATACTACTATTTTTCTTTCTTTATAGATTTCTTTATATGCTTTATAAAAAGTAAGTTTTGTTTGGTCAGGAAATATTATTACATCATTATAATTCATTTTCCTTATGATATTTTCATATATTTTATAAGGTACATAATCTAAATTTTCACATTTTTTTAATTCATCATAATTTTTTTTTATAAGTGAATCAATATAATTAGCATTAAATTTATTTTCTACATTTATTTCTTTTATTATATATCCTACAGTTGGTATTGTGTGTTTAATAGGGAAAGCATTTATTTCGATAAAGTCATTTTTTAATATAGGATAATAATTCTGTTCATTTTTATATATATACTCTAAATTCCGTTTATTTTTACTATTATTAAAATTATAAGAACTGTTATTATTATTTACACTTTTTTGATTGGAAGCATTTGTTATGTTTCCATCTTTCAATTCGTAAACACAGAATTTAGCTATTCTCTTAGAATAGGTACAAATAAAATTATTTTTTAAAAATCTATATAATCCTTCTGGGCCATATATATTTATTGTATTCATATTTCTCAGCATGGTTAACACAGAAATTAACCCTAGACAATGATCACCATGCAAATGAGTAATAAAAATATTTTTTATTTTACTAACTTTAATATTAGCTTTTTGTAATGCTATAAATGTATTTTCTCCACAATCAAACAAAAAAGCTTCATTACATTTTTTTTTTATTGTTTGAAAAATAAATGATGATGTGCCTCTACTAGTTGATGGGTACATAGATCCAGTACCTAAAAATATTAATTTCCAATCACTTTTTTTTTCTATATTATCTTCAAAAATATTTCTTTTTATTTTTATATCATGAGATGTTGGGTCTATATATAACTCATCTATTTTTATATTATATTTTTTCATCAAATATATCACAGCCTTTTTAATCATTACTAATTTTTTACAGATATGTTGCATATTATATGTGTTATTTGAAACATTAAATGTAATTACATCTTTATTGTCATTATTGTAATTATTATAATTATTATCTTTATTATAAATATTATCTTTATTATCTTTATTATCTTTATCGCAAATATTATCTTTATTATCTTTATCATCTTTATCGCAAATATTATCTTTATTATCTTTATCGCAAATATTATTTTTATTATCTATATTTTCTACATAATGTGTAGTACCACCTGTGTCGTCCATCCTATATGCCTTATTTAAGAGAACCAAATTAATATAATTAAAAATAACCTTATCCATATAATTCTTTTGACAAACATTATTATTATTTATTATAACTGTATTATAAAGAATAACATTTAATATATACTTTTCATAATTCAATATTTCTTCTTTGTTTATATTAAAATCATATGTTTCTAGAAATTTATCCATTTCTTCAATATAACTATTAATTATATTTTTTTTTTTTTTATCAACAAAATAATTATCCTTTGGCAAAAGGTTATTTGTTGTTACATCTACATTTATATTATTATTTTCTCTATTTGTGTCTTCATATTTTTTTTTATTATCATCTTCTAACATTTCTTCAACTAAATAACGGTTAATAAATAACAAGTTATCAACACACTCTTTTATTGTATTTATCATTTTTTTATTCTCATTTTTTATACATATATATTCTCCAGAATTATTATTATTATTATTATTATTATTATGATATAATGAGAAATTCTTTTTTTTCTCCCTCCATAATTTTTTTAAATTCCTTTTAGTAACATTTATAAAGTATTCTTTCCTTCTTTTCTTTTTTCTATTTATATTATATGATAACAAATTGTTCTTATCTATGTAATTTATTAAATTGTGTGATATGTTTTTTCTTCTTATCTTATATGTCATGCAAATTTGTATAACGGAACATAAAACAATATAGAGAAATAAAATAACATACTTCTTTTTCCTCTTCTTTTTATTAGCAGTAAGAAATAATTCTATCATCCTTTTTTTTTTTTTTTTTTTCATCGAGCTTTTATTTCATTTTATTAAATTTCAATCTTTTACTGCTATGGCCCAAACAAAAATAACAAATAAGAAGAAAAATAAAAATTACAGCATATACATAAATATATATATATATGTGGTATTATTTTACATGTTATTATAAATAAATAAATAAATATATATATATATATATATTTTTTCAACGTTTATTTTATTAATAAAATATTTCTTAAGCTTATCATATAATTGTAAAATTATTTTTGCGTAATAAGCTCAAAGGTTTTAATCATCCTTTTTAAAAGAACAGGAAAAATAAAATAAAATAAAATAAAAAAAAATAAATAAATAAAAAATAAACGTTACATATATGTATATTATTATATTGTGTATGTATATAATATGTACGTGTTCATTTTACTTTTTTGAATCAAAAAAAAAAAAAAAATATATATATATATATAATAATAATAATTTTTATAAAATGAGTTGTTCTTAAAATTATTTCAATTCATTATATATATATATATATATATTTATATATATTTTTTATATTTTAAAAAAAAGGTACATTTAAAATATTAATATTTTCCAAAATATATTATATATATATATATATATATATAATACACCCTGTTATTATTAAAGGTTAATATGTTTTAAAAATAAAATGAAAGAAAAACATCAGTTTTTAAAATAAACAAAAAATATAAATTTAAAAATATACATATATATATATATATATATATATATATATATATATATATATTTTTGTTTGTTTGTTTTATATTAAGCCTATAACTTATTCTCTTCCTTATTTTTAAATAGCCCTTTTAATATCTCTAAACAATTTAAGAAAATAAAATTTGTTAAATTTTCATCACATTCGTCAACATTTACACTTACGTAAAAGGGAATCTTGAACTTCATACCTATAATTAAAAAAAAAAAAGAAAAAAAAAAATTTACATACATACATACATACATATTTATATATTTATATATATGTGTGTTCATATTCATATGTATATTTTCATTTATTTATTCATTTATTAATATAACCTAATAATCTTGCAATATCATTCCCATACGAATGAGGCTCCCCCACGAGACAAATTGTGTTGTCTGCATCCTCCTGTAAAAAAAAAAAAATATATATATATATAATATATATGTATATATTTATTTATTTATTCGTCTTGTCAAAATAATAATCATATTTTTATTCTTTAGAAAGTTAAGGTTCCTTGTTTATATTTTTCTAGTATGTTCTTTTTTTATCATTACATATTTTATGGGATATGAGACTTGTAAGTCATTCATTTGATTATTATCATCAGTCACTGATATAAACATTGTTTCTTTAAAATTTATAATACAGAAATATAAATTTAAATAACTCATATATGTTCTATTATATCTATATATATCTACATTAGGATTCGTTTCATATTGTTTTTCATTTATAAAATTTTTTTTCTCATTATGTTCAGAATATTCATAGCATTTGGTATTATCCATTTTTTTTTTTTTTTTTTTTTTTTTAATATTTATATAATATAATAGGAATATTAAAAATAATAAAATAAAAGTATTATAATTACAAGTTTGTTTTATATAATTTATAAAAAAAACAGCGTTGATGAAAATATAAAATATGTCAATAATAATATATTACTTTTTTTTTTTTTAATTAATTATATTTGTACTTTTTGGAATGTTATTTAGCTTTTTAAGTTTGATAAAATATAACCAATAAATATAATATAAATAAATAAATATAAATATATATATATATAATACACTTTTTTACTTATCAAAATGAAAATATAATTATTTTTATTTATTTATAAAATTTAAATGTTCTATATATATATATATATATATATTAAAAACGATTTGTTGTGCATTTAAAATTAATCTATATATAATTACATCCATGATAAGTATAGCATAATAAATGAAATATCGCAAGCATACCAATTATAGAAAAAAAAAAAAATAAATAAAATACATATATACATATATGTATTTATTTATATATATATTTGTTTTTTTTTATTTTTTTTTAAATATTATTTCAAAATGAAAAAGTACGAAAATTCCAAAAGAATATTTATTTAGGGTTATAATAAATATATGTACTTATATATTATATATATATATATATATATTTCTTATTTTCCCATATTATAGTATATATTTAAGAAATATAAAAAGAAATATATATGTAGAGAGACAACAATTATATATGACCAACCAAATAAAAAATATCATAAATTGATATATATATGTGATAAATTTTGTTAAAAATAAAATATAAATGAATTAAATTTTTTTGAATTTTTCAAGTATCCTTATAATACAACAAGATTAAAATTATGAACGCATAAAAAGACTATGATTTTTTTTTTTTTTTTTTTTGTCCATATTTACAACTTGTAATATATGCGATATATAATATATATATATATATATATAATACAGTTATCATTTTATTTCATTTTATTTCCAAATGTCTGGAGTAAGAGAGATTGGAATGGGGTTAGAAAATATCATAAGTGATAATTATTTGGAGTGTTATAATAATAAAACGTTTCAAAAGGCTGAGAGATTTAATCGTTCAGATTATATATTAACAGCTTCAGGCAATAAGGTAAGTAAAGATTCAATATTATATGGAATGAGAAATATTCATATGTTAGGAAAATCAATAATAAAAAATAGAGCAGTATTACGTGGAGATTTGAATAGTTTATATATTGGTAAATATGTTATTATAGGATGTGATACATTAATATGTCCTTGTTTTATAAATAAAATGAATAAATCAAATGAGATAAGTGATAACAATAATAATAATAATAATAGTAATAATAATAAAATGGAAGGTGAGAAATCTGAATCTAGTTCTTATATTACTATAACTATTGGTAATTATGTATATATTGGTAATAAGTGTATAATAAAAGCAAAATATATTGGAAATAATGTCTATATAGGTAATAATTCTATAATTGGAGAAAGAGTAATAATAAAAGATAATGTAATAATAAAACAAAATACAGTCATACCTAATGATACTATTATATCACCTTTCTCAAAATATTCTGGATCTCCTTCTAAGTTTATAAAAAATCTACCAGATTCTTCTGAAATATATTTAAAGGATATTTCTTATTTCTACTATACAAATTTTTTACCAAATCTGGAAAATGCATAAATCGACATATATATATATATATATATTTATTTATTTATTTATTTATTTATATTTATATTTATTTACATTATATCATATTAATAATATATATATATTTTTTTTTTTGACAAAATTATTTCTACATAATTTATTAAGATTATAATTTATTTTTATTTTACATTAAAAATAAAAAAGTAATTTTTTTAACAAGATAAATAAAATATATAAATTGATATGTAATTATATAGAAAGTATATTTTATTCATATATCATTATATTTTTTAATTAATTTTTATATTTTTTTAAAAATATTCCCTTTGATGTTATATCATGGAATAAAATAATATATCAATTTTTTTGTTATTATATTTAAAAAATTTTTTTTTTTTTTTTTTTTTTTTTTCCCCTTCCTTAAAAGAGTAACACAACAAAAATTATGTATATTATGTTATATATATATATATATAATTTTATGTAATTACTTCATAATATATATATAATATAATATAATGTATATATGAACTAATATATTACATATATAATATATATATACATATAGTTTAATACATTTATTTATTTATATATAATTTTATTATTATTACCATTAAATTTATATATATTTATTTAAATAAAAGAAGGAAAAAAAAAAAAAAAAAAAAATGAAGCCAAAATTTCATCATAAAAAAAAAAGTTTATTATATATATGGAATATAAAATAAAAATATAACAATATATAATATTTATTATTATTTATATTTTAAAGATGAGAAATGCTAAAGAGAAATAAATTTATAAGGAAATATATAACATAAAACAATAAAATTATATTTATATTATTTATATTATTTATATATTTTCCTTTTAAAAAAAAAAACATTTTTGATTCCATATATATATATAATTATTTTACATGTTAAAAATAATTATATATTTATATATATAATGATAAATATTTTTATTTAATATTTATGTAGAATATTATAAAAGGGATCTTAAAAGGAAACAGAAATGAAATAAATTAATATAAAAATAAAAATAAAAATATATTGTTATATAAATATATACTATATATAATATTATAAACATATATCAATTTATTTACTATAAAATTTAAAAAGAATAATATATAACTTTATATTTATTCCGCGTGGAATGAAATGAAAAGAAAAAGTAGTCATCATCAAAGCAATAATAAATACGACGACAATGAAAGTACTAATAAATATGATGATAAATCAAAAAGTAAACACAAAGGTTCAGATATAATAACAAGTAATGGTGACAAGAAAAGGGATGATAGTTATAGAAAGAAAGACGATGACAAAAGAAGCTCCAAAAAATATGAACGTAAAAATGATAATAGTATATATGAAAATCGAAAAAACCATGAGAAAAAAGATGATGAATATTCAAAAAATGATAACAATATGAATAAAAGATATGAACATAAAAATTATGATGATGAAAAAATAAAAAAAAAATTAAAAACATCTGATAAATATGAAGAAAAAAAATATTCTAGAAAAAGAAGTAGTGATAATAATAGAAGTGATTATTATTATTATAATAATAAATATGAAGAAAAAAGAAAAGGAAAAAATACCAATAATCATGATAAAAAATATGATGATAATAGTTATACATCACATGAAAGAAATTCATATGATAGAAGATCATCAAGTTATAAATATAAATCAAGACATAGAGATGTATCACAAATTAATAACAAAAGAATGAGTAATAAATATAATGATAATTATTATTCAGATTCTTCAAATGATAAATATTCTCGTTATAACAAAAAAGATTTTTATGGAAGAAATAAAAGTAGAAGTGCTAGTCGAGACAAATCTTATAACAATAAATACTGTAGAAAAAGTATTGAAGGAATCAAAAAAAACAGACAATCAAGTTATAGATATGATGATAAAAGAGATAGTCACTTAAATAATTATCACCCTCATCATGGTAGTACTATAAAAAATTCTGCTCCTGATGATGCTAATGATGATCATGAAAATGATAATAGTTATTATTATAATGAATATTATAAAGGAAATAATAAAACTCGTGATAGGCAACCACTAGGAGGAAATGAAAATGATACCAAAGAAGAAAGAGAAATACAAAATGATGAAATAAATGAAGAAGAAAGAGATGTGCAAAATGAATACGATGGAGATTATTATATATCTGAATCTTATCAATATAATAATAAATATGATTATAAAAAAAAAGGGTATGAACAAGAAAGAAGAAATAAATCAACATATGAAGAAGAAAATGATAAAGATTATGAAATAGAAGGAAATGGAGATAACGAATATACATCTAACATATATCATCCAAATAAAAAAGATAATTATAAAAGTAAAAATTTTAATAATGTACCTTATGATCAAAAAATGAGTAATAGAAAAAATTTAAAATCTAGAGATAATAAAATGAAAAACATAAAAAATATGAAAAATGTAAATGGACAGAATAATAATATGTTAAAAGGAAATATGCATGATGATAATAATTTTATGTATTATAATAAAATGAATGTTGAACAAGAAATGAATACTGATGAAAATTATATTGATAATAATGAGGATAATTATATAGATGGTAATACAAATAATAATTTTAAAAACTATACAAATAATCATATGATGGGTAATATGAAAAACTTTCTTAATTCAAATAAACCAAATAATAACAACAACAATAATAATAATAATATGAATAATATGAATAATACAACATTTAATATGATAAATTTTAATAATAGTAATAATATTAGTGGTCATCCATTTAAAAATAATATGTATAATGAAGGATCTATAAATGGAGTTAATAACCATTCTATTAATAATAATATAAACATGATACCACAAGATGATCAGAAAGATTTTTTTAATCCTTTAAAAAAAAATAGTAATTTACAAACTACACACATAGATGCTAGTAATAATATCATACCACCTCCACCAAGTACAGATAATAGATTTTTTAATATTAATAGAAAAAATTTATTATTAATTCCTAATGATAAACAGATGAAAATTAATAATATGGGTAATACAACAGGTATGCCATATAATCATATTAATATGATAAATAATCCAAATATGATAAATAATCCAAATATGATAAATAATCCAAATATGATAAATAATCCAAATATGATTAATAATCCAAATATGATAAATAGACAATCTCAAGTTGGACTTATGAATAATAGCTTTATCGAATTTGAAATGAAAGATAAAAATATAGAAAATAGTAATATGAATAATCAACCAAATATAAATATTATGCCAAATAATAATATACCACCCCCACCAGATACAGATATAAATAAGAACAAAATGATTGTTCCTCCACCTTATGCAAGTGAAAATATACCATCTCTTAATCCACCTCCCCCAAATTTTCATAGCACTGTAATAAATAGAAATTCGATTCCATCCATGTACCCCACTTCATTAAGAAGTAATAGTATGATAAACAATAATATGATGAATGCTGATGGTATAGTTTTACCTCCAAATATGAACCATCCTAATAATATGATGAATGTAACAAATAATATGATGGTGAATTCCCTTCATATGAATAATGAAATGAAGAATATGTCATTTAATAAAAATATGAATATATCAAAAACAACAAATAATAATGTGGTTCTTACTAAAAATGTAAATAGTTTAATCAATATGCAAAGGGAACCCCCTTTAAATTCATTTAATAATCCTTTAGGTTTTAAACCTTTCAATTATGATGACCCAAATAATATTCCTATCAATTATGAAGAAGGTGCATGGTTTAATAATAATCAAATGAATAATGGTAATAATAATATGTATAATATCAATGATACTAATTTAAAACCTAATGAAGATGCTATTCGTATGAGTGAAATAAACGACAATAATAATAATAATAATAATGATGAAGAAAAAGGAGAAGAAATAGAAGAGGAAGAAGGAGAAGGACAAAGACAAGGTGAAAGAAGTGAAAAAAAAGAGAAAGATAATAAAAACATGTTAATACAAACACATCAACACAACGATGAATTATTATCAAATCGAAATGATTTTATGAATAATGAAAAGAAAGAATTAACAAAAGAAGAAAAATTACATGAATGGTTAGAATATGAATTAACAAATCAAACAAATATTATATCTGATGCAATACATTTAATGCCTATATATTTTACAAAAAAAAAAACAAATCAAAAAATAATAAATGAAATGTTACCATGTAATAATGATATTATGTCAAAGAATCAAAGTAGTCATAATATGATGGATCAAATGATAAATAAAAAATTAATGAGTGAATCAATAAATAAACAAAAAATCAATAATTTTCCAGATTTACTAAATAATATTAAATATTCACAAAAAGATGATTTTTTATTTAAAGAAAAAATGTCATACAAATTTATGGAATTGAAAACTATTAATCCCTTACAACAATCAAATAAATATATGACCTCCAAAATAAACAAAAGAAATAATCATAAAATAACAAACCATTTAGTACATATGCTTGATGACCAAAATTATTTGGAGAAATTAAGAGATCAAATTTTATCAAATAATAATCCAAAAAAAAATGTAAAAAGTAATTCTATTTTCAAAAAGGACCAACAACAAGATGAAAAAGGAGAAGAGAAAGAAGAAAAAGAAAAAGACGTTGATGAATTTTTAACCCATTTTGTTAGTACGAATGAAAATTTATTTACACATGTTTATTATAATAACACAAAAGATAATAACGATGTTGTTTCAAACTTGTCAGATAGGTTAAAAGATGATAATAATAATAATAATAATAATAATAATTGTAGTAGTAATGCTAATGATGATGAAATAAATGAGAATAGTAATAATAATTTCTTCTTAAATCTCATGAAATCTAAATTAAAAAATCCATTTTCTCTTTTAACAACATTGAGCACAAAAAATAAAGATGATACAGAAAAGAAAACAGATAATATTGATACAACAAATAATATAGATAAAAACAATTTTCTCAATTCAAAAAATAATAATAATAAGGATAATAATAATGATCCTATCAAACAAAATAAAAATATGAACGATTTAATAGATAAAAATAATTTCAGCTATAAACTTTATCTACTCTCATTAATGCAAGAAAAAAATAAAAACTTACAAACAATACAATTAAATAATTCACATTTAAATACAAAACAAAAAAATAATGATCATACAATTACGCTTAAAGACAAAATCGACATCTCTTCAGTCAATTTATTCTTTTTAAATAATTACACTATCAAATCCGAGGATTGCATTAATACATTTTAAAACAAAAACCAAGAAAAATTATATATAATAAAATAAAATATAATAAAATAATGTACTAATAATATTCTTTTTTAATTAAAAGATTAACATATATACATAGAAAAATATATATATATATATATATATATATATTTGTATATATTCATTTTATTTACTTTTTTATATCTTATATTTTCTCATAATTTCTTTTTTTTTTTTTTTTTTTTTTTTTTTTTTTTTCCTCCTTGATTTATATTTTATTTATTAATTAAATTAAAAATATGATTTTTATTTTTGTTAAACACATTTTGCAAAATAGAAAAATTAAATTTAAAAATTAATAAAAATATTGAAAAAATAAAAATATAATATACTAAAAAAAAGTAATGTATGACACATTAATTAGTCATTCTTTATTAATAAAAACTTCTGATGAAAAAATACAAGACAAATATATTAAAATAAAAACATACATTAAAAATAAAAATATAATATATATATATATATTATATTTTTAATAAAATGACATTGTGATAAATATATTTTTTTAAATATTGTGACACTCGTCAGTCAAATTTCTTTTCATAACTTCTTTTATTTTATCAGATGATCGAAAATCAGTTATAATTTCCTTACATTGTTGAGATTCAAAAACATGTACATTACCTACTTTATCACATAATTTGTCGCTAGCTCTTGCATCTGCATTACTTT
>NC_031487.1:743545-744436 GCF_001602025.1 Plasmodium gaboni | reverse complement strand
CGTTCAACCAATTTTTCGCTAGCTCGTGCATCTGCAGTACTCTTTTCACATTGTTGAGATTCAAATATTGTTTTTTCAGGTTTTCGTTCAACCAATTTTTCGCTAGCTCGTGCATCTGCAGTACTCTTTTCACATCTTTGTGCCTCAAATATTGTTTTTTCTGGTTTTCTTTCAATTAATTTTTCGCTAGCTCTTGCATCTGCATTACTTTTTTCACATCGTTGTGCCTCAAATATTGTTTTTGTTGGTTTCTTTTCAACCATTTTTTCACTAGCTCTTGCATCTGCAGTACTTTTTTCACATCTTTGTGCCTCAAATATCGTTTTTTCTGGTTTTCTTTCAATTAATTTTTCACTAGCTCTTGCATCTGCATTACTTTTTTCACATCTCTGTGCCTCAAATATTGTTTTTTGTGGTTTCTTTTCAACTAATTTGTCGCATGCACGTGCATCTGCATTACTTTTTTCACATCTTTGTGCCTCAAATATTGTTTTTTCGGGTTTCCTTTCAATTAATTTTTCACATGATCTTACATCTGCAGTACTCTTTTCACACTGTTCAGATTCAAACACTGTTTTTTCTGATTTCTTTTCAATTAATTTTTCACATGATCTTGCATCTGCAGTACTCTTTTCACACTGTTCAGATTCAAACACTGTTTTTTCTGGTATCCTTTCAATTAATTTTTCAGATGATCTTGCATCTGCATTACTTCTTTCACACTGTTGAGATTCGTATATACTTTTCTCTGATTTCTTTTCAATCAGCTTTTCACTAGCCCTTGCATGTGCATTACTCTTTTCACACTGTTGAGATTCAAATATTGTTTTTTCGGGTTTTCGTTCAACCAATTTTTCGCTAGCTCGTGCATCTGCAGTACTCTTTTCACAT
>NC_031487.1:722188-743245 GCF_001602025.1 Plasmodium gaboni | reverse complement strand
ATATTATTTTGATTATCTTTATATATTCCTTTATTCATATCCTTTTTAATATCCTTTTTATTGTTTAAATTATTAATTAATTTATCTTCTGAATTATTATTTAGACTTTCATTTGATTTATCCTTTAATTTATTGTCATATTTATCCTCCTTTTTTTTTTTTTTTTTTTCTTCTTCATCCGGATTATTTAATACACAAATTTTTTTACTATTATTTGTTTTATCTTCTTTAAATGAATTACATTGATTATTATTTTCATTAAGTAATTTGGTAAATGATGTTTCATTTTTTTTTAAATCTGAAATATTATTCATCATATTAATTTTATCATGATCTTTTTGTTGTTTCTTATCTAGTAAATTTGTTGAAACAATATTACTATTTGAAATATTTTTTTTATTTAATCCTTCAAATACTCCATCAATATAATCAGCTTTTCTTTTAATATTATTTTTATCTATATCAACAAAATCAGGTGAATTAAAAACTCCTGATGTTTCTATTTTTTCCACATTTCCATCATTTTTAACTATCCCTTTATCCATGTCTTTATTTTGAATCATTCTTTCAAACAAATATATATATAACTGACAATATATGTGTATGTCTTTTTGTTAATTCTTCTCACTTTTTTTTTTTTTTTTTTTTTTTTTAATCTTTTAAAATTGTGACTTTAACAAAAAAAAAAAGAAAGAAAGAAAAAAAAAAAAAAATAAAATAAAACATGTAAATGTAAATAAATATATATATATTTTTTTTTTAATTGACAAATGAGATGGGAATAGATATTTAATCACTAATGAGTTATAACCAAATGTATGTTTTTTTTTCTTTTTTACAAAGAACAAAAAAAAACAAAAAACAAAAAAGAAAACAACAAAAAAATAAAGAAAAAAAATAAAAACAATACAAAATAAAATAAAATTCACATGAACATATATATATATATATATATGTCTTATTTAATACTATGAAAAATTATATATATATATATATATATATAATAATGTTCACTTGTTTTAACTGAATATGTTTACCAATTTGTATTTTTGTAAAAATATGAAAAAAAATAATGAAATGTTAATTATAAATGTAGACATATTTAAAAAAATTAAAACGACATTTTGTTTCATGATATTTTATTTTTTTTTTTTTTTTTTTATGAAATATTGCACACAAAAAACAACATGTTGTATAATAAAGGGTTACATAAATAAATAAATATATATATATATATATATATATAATAATAAAGCAAAAATATAAAAAAATTTACTTATATATATATATATATATATATATACATACATACATATATAATATATATAATATATTCTTTTCTTTTTTAATTTAATATAATGAAAATTTTATCAAATTTGTAAAATAAATTAAAAATTTTAATCATAAAAAAATAATTATTTGGTCAATGCAAATGTGAGTGAAAAAATTAAAAAAAAAAAAAAAAAAAAAATAAACATAAAAATAAATCATTTAAATAGCCAAAATGAATTTTTTAAAAAAAAAAAAAAAAAAAAAAAAAAAATATTATTATATATATATAATATAAAGGTAAAATATAAAATAATACATATATGTCATTTATTACATATTTATATAATATATACATGTTTTCCGTAAGACTCAAAATATATGTCAATAAAATGAAGAAATATTTTAAATAATCAAATAAGTTAAACTTCCAACCAATATTAAATTAAAAAAATAATAAAATAATAAAAAAAATATATTTTCATATATTCAAATGGTATTCAATATATATCATTTATGTATTATTACAGTCTGTCTAAAAAAATATAAAAATTTAATTATCAATTTGGTGTTCCTATATATAATATATATGTATGTATGTATTTATTTATTTATTTATGTACATGTAAACTCTCATATTGGAATAATATATTTTTTCCTGTTCACTCTTCATATGTTTTACAACATAAAGCAATTCTCTTTTCATCTTTTTCAAATGATGTTTCTGATATATCCCAAGTCCATAAGTTTGATTTTTCAATGAGGATGCCATTTATCCTTGCATAATGAATAGCTCCTCCATTATATAAATCATTTAATGAACATAATCGATAATTTTTTTTACACAAATTACTACTAATAGCTGTATTATAATTACAATTATAATTTCCTACATATACATAATCTGTATCATATATTCCAGTCACACTTGGTAATGAAAATGATTTTATTTCTGAAATTGATAAACTTGTATTGTAAAAATATAATTCATCTAAATATCCATTAAATCCTGAATAATTCATATTTTTTCCAACTGTTAAATCACCTGATTTTTCAACAACTTTACTTTTTAAGGACACTGAATTATCAAAAATTCCGTTTATATATATAGCTATCTCTTTATTATTCAATGTTATTATAACATTTGTCCATCTTCTTAAAGGAATATAACCAAAGGATGATAATCCCTCATTATAATTATCAAATCCGAGCACGCGAACGGATAATTTAGTTATATGTGCATGTAGTAATATTGCTATCTTTGTATCCTTCTCTTTATCTCTTTCAAAAAATTATAAAGAAAAAATAAACCATGAAAAATGAAATATTAAATAAATATAATAAAATAATTATTCATTAAGTCAATGATACATATAGGCTTTATGAAATATATATATATATATATATATATATATATTTATTTATTTATTTATTTATTTATATTTATTATTTTCATTCTTGTACATTTGTGAAATGATGTTGCGAAAATGACTAGTTGATCTTTCTAACAAATATATCCAAAAAACTCTGCATTTATAAAAATCAAAAAAAAGAAAAAAAAGAAAAAAATTTTCATAATATGTTGTAACACATAAGTGTAGATATATATATATATAGAATATTAAAATATCATCTTTTTTCTTCTTTATCATTTTTATATATTTTATTATTAACAATATTAAATATATATATATATATATATATATATATTATCATTACATTGATATATAATATATGTATATAATTCTGTATTTTAAACAAACATGGTAAATTCAGTTGTTTTTAAACTATCACTAGAAGGAACAAAACCAGAAACATCTTTATCAAAAAAAAAAAATTAAATAACATAAAATGAAATGAAATGGAATAATTATATGTATATAAATAAAAAATATATTATATGTATATTTATTTATTTATTTTTTTTATTTTTTTTTTTTTATGACCTTACCTCCAATGAAGGCTCCACTATAACCATGCCCATTGAAACCAGGACCAGGTCGTATATACTTGTGCATATGATTATTATATGAACTATAGTCAATAGCATACATATCATCAAATGTCCACTTTCCTATCAACCCTTTATGAAAACTATGAGGTGTAATAATAGTACCAGTACCTCCTAAACAAATAGTATTAGGAATTTCAAGACATTTTTCAAACAAATGTTCAAAGGGCTCTATAAAAGATACTTCGCCTAAATAATTAAATAATGATTTTTCAAACTGGCATAATTTAGCAGTCATAAAATAAAAGAGAACAAATAATGTTATTTTTTTCATCTTCATTTTGAATATATATATGATATAGATTGCAAAGCAATAGTGGAATAAAATTAATTTTTGAATATTCGTAATTCTTTTTTTATCAAGGAAGAAGAAAAAAAAAATTAAACAACATATATAGGAGAATATACCATATAATGTTATTAATATTATATGTATATATATATATATATATATATATATATATGTGTCCATTTATTTATATATATATTTTTTTAAGGCATTATAAATATAATTCCTTTTTTTTTTTTTTTGTTCTTTTTACTTATAATACCAATTCAATAAGTATACAAATATTCAAGGTGCCTACAAGTGCCCAATGATTAAAAAAAGAAGAATATTTTATGTATTTATAATTCATACGTTTGTAATATTTTACTAATTGTATTCATTTAGTAGTACCTACAAAATGGAAAATATATTTCATTTTGTTGTAATTACATTGTAATATTATGTATATATTATATGTATATATATAATTTTTTTTTTTTTTTTTTTTTTTTTTTTTTTTTTTGAGTTTCATTATCTCTATACAACCATTATGCGATTTATTATGACTTGGTCAGGCATATACATATTTTTTTCAAAAAAAATTGAAATAACATATACATATATATATATATATATATATATATATAATATTTTTATTTTTTCTTAATAAATAATTGTATCTTTTTGTTCGTTGTCAAACATATTTTAATATTTCATTTACTTTTTATAGATAAGAAAATATGGATTTTCCTAACAAAATAAGATATGATAAGAAATTACATGATTTTGAAAATTTGTATAGGAAAAAACATATAATTAATTATTATTTAAAAAAAAATGATGTAATTACTTGCTTAGCTGAAATTAGACAAGGCGCGTCACCCTTTATAAGAGACGAATGTAATAGAACAGCCTTAGATTTAGCTATCGTATTATTTATGAAGAAATTTCATGAATGTATTTTTACATGTTTGATTACTGATTTTATATATTGTAAAAGTAAAAAATATGATGGTTTAAAAACTAATCTTACTTATAATGAATATGAAAATATAGTAGAAAATGAAAAAAATGTATGTTATTCAAAAAATATATTTTATGATGATATGTTTTCAAAAAAAAAAAAAGAAAAAGAATCAATGGAACAAAACATAGAACAAAAAATTGGAAATGTATCTCCTTTCTTATTATTACAAAAAAATGTTCAGCCTTTTTTAAGAAATCAAAGTTATAAAAATGATGATAACATATATAAAAACTATTGTGAAAAAAATGATATATTATTTTTATTAGAAGAAGTAATAACCTTTCCTATATCTAAAACGATTCAAGCACAATTAGATGATATTATAAGAAAAATGAATGCTCTTTTATTTTTTATAAAAATGTTATGTAAAAATATTATATTAAAAAAAGATTCAGAATTAACACTTCAAGAGGAAATTTCCAATTTAACTTTTCCATTTTTTTATAATACAACTATACATACATTATTTAAAATATATCCTTTCAACAGTTACACAAATAAATGGGATATACACAATCCAGCAGATGCTAGAAGATTAATTCACAAAATACTTTCAAAAAAATTAATAGGTACAGAAATAATTACTTTTATTGGAAAAATTGTATTTTGCTTTTCAGAATTAATTCATATATATGGACCAAAAATATTTGAATTAAATTCCTTATATTCTCAATATTTTTTACATATGGCATTTACCTTAGACAATGAATATCTATTTAAAGTAATAATTAATAAGATAAATATTTTCACTAGTCAAACAGATATATTTCATTGGGATAAATTAATTCATTCAATAGAACCACATAAAAATAAATTCAAATTATATTACAAACAATTGATATATGCTAGATTGAAGGGATTATTTATGAATAAATTAGAAAAGGTGTTTTATAAAAAAGAAATAGATAAAAATATAACTGATCATTCAAATAATAACTGCAAAACAAAATGTAGAACAAATAGATTGTATTTTACATATAAAACATTATTAAATGGTTATTATGAAGATATTTTAAATTGTTCTAATGCAGAAGAATTGGAAATAGTAATGCAAAAATTCCTGCATATCTTGAAAAAAAAAAAATTAACATTGTAAATATAATATATATATATTATATATATATATATATATATATATATATATATATATATATATGTATATATTATTGCCTTTATATTTAAATGAATTATTTGTGATATTCAAATTTTAATTTTATTTTATTCTTAAATTATATATATATATATATATATATAATGTCCAATGTTTTTCGTTTTATAAAGCGTATCATTCGATATTGAATAATTTTTTATAATCTATACCACATCATTTTCAAATATATATACATATATATATGTATATATTTATTTATGTAAACACAAAAAATATCTCTAATATAATTGTTTATTCTTTTAAATTATTATATATTATATTTTCAATTTTTTGGAATCTTCAAAAATTAATTTTGTTCTATTTAAATAAATATATATACATATATATTATATATATATATATGTATAAGGGTTAACTAGCCATTTTATACATGTATTTTTTTTTTTTTTTTTTTTTTTTTTTTTTTTTTTCCGGTGATATTCGCTGTTTGTAATTTTACAAAAACTAAAGCCCCAAATTAAAAAAAATGAAACGAAAAGGTTGATGGTATAAATAAAATTAAGTATTTTTATTTTTTTTTTTAAACACTCATAATGTAGCAAGTGATGAATATTATATATATATATATATATATTTATTTATATATTTATGTAGGAATATTATATAAAATATAATTATTTTCTTTTAATTTTTTTTATATTTTTTTATATTTTGATTTAAACGAATTATAATTTACCTATGGCTAACAGCAAATTCAGTTATGTAAAATTATTTGAAGAAGAAAGGAAGATATTATTAAACTGCTACTTTATTGTAAGGATTGATGGGTGTGATTTTAAACATTTTGTAAAGGCACATAATTATAATAAGCCAAATGATATGGAAGGATTAAATTTAATGAATGAATGTGCTCTTGATATTTTAAAAAAATTTGATGATATAGATTTATGTTATGGTCATTCAGATGAGTATAGTTTTTTATTTAATAAAAGTACTAAATTATGGAATAGAAGATATGACAAGATATTAACAAATGTCGTATCGTATTTTACATCTTGTTTTTTATATAAATGGAAAGATGTTTTTCAAAAAGAGTTGTTATATGCACCTTCTTTTGATGCTAGAATTGTGGTTTATCCTAATGAAAAAGAAATAAAAGATTATTTTTCTTGGAGACAAGTGGATTGTCATATTAATACACAATATAATGAATGTTTCTGGAATTTAATCAGACATGGTAATTACACAAATGATGAAGCACATAAATTTTTATTAACAACACAAACTAAAGATAAAAACGAATTACTTTTCTCACGATTTAATATAAATTATAATAATTTACCAGAAATATTTAGAAGGGGAACTATAATAATAAGAAATAAAACTTTCCAAAAAAATAATGAGGGATTAGGAACTATATATAATAATGATACAACAAATAATATAGATGATAATAATAATAATGATAATGATACATCAAATAATATAGATAATAATAATAATAATAATACCTTTATTGATAATAATGATATAAAAAAATTCGAGAAATTAAGAAATGAAAGTCTTCCAAAATTTATAATTTCTCATGAAAATTTAGTTAGTGAAAAATTCTGGGATAAGTATGATTATATTTTTAAAAAAAAAAAAGACTTGGAAAAAAAATGAATAATCCATGTATACATTATATCGAAATATAACTTTATACCTTTTTAAAAAAATAGAAATAAATGATACACATTAGAAAAGAATTATTAGTTCTTTCCATATAATTATATGGTATATATATATATATATATATATATATATATATATATGTAAGAATGTGTATTCCTTAAATTTTTTTTCTTTCCGTAAAAAATAAAAATATAAATGTGTTTATTTTTTTTAAGGGAAAGAGAATACACATAAATATAAATATATATATATATATATAACATGATGATACATGTTTATATATAGTTTTATATTTATATAATTTATTGTGTGCATTCAGATCAAGAGTCTTATTTTTAAAAATATAAGAGAATATCTCCACTTATTTAATCAACTCTTATGACACATTATATACAACTAAGAACAATTTATCATTCCTATATTTAGTGAAATGCATTTTGTTATTCAAACATTGCTACTTTATATGTAATATTTACTAGACAATTTTTCAAGTCTTTTATATTTTTAAGAATTTCCAAAAAAAAAAAAAAAAAAAGGTATTTTTTTATTTATATACTATTTGTGGACACACCTATATATAAATATAGTTTTTGAGAAAAAAGGAAGTATATTCTTATATACTTGATAGAGCTTTGCATAAGAATGCAGGATTTGTTACTAATTTTTTTATATTCTCATTTCGTATTTTTTTTGTTTATTGTTTATTGTTTTTTTTTTTTAAATAAAGTTATAAAACAAAATAACATGTACATAAAAAAAAAAATTAAAATTTTAATATATTAAAAAAAAATTTATAAAAGAAAAATAAATTTTCATTAATATGAAAACGAATAATATAAGATAGAAATAAGCCAGAACATTTTTTTGTATTTTTTTTTTTTTTTTGTATGTGTCTTTATTTTCTCCTTAAACATTTAACATTTGTTAAACTATATATTTTACATTTTTTATTTTATATATATATATATATTTTTTTTATTTTTGTATTATACTTTAATTTTTTTAAAAAATTATATATTACTTAAAAATGAGTTGCTTAAACGTTCAACCTGTTCAACTTCCCATAACAAATAAATTTAGAAAGTAATAATATTTTTTATTTATAAAGTTTTAAATATATATATATATATATATATATAGTAGTATATATATATTTTTTAATTCTTATTTATTTGATTTCTTCTTAGTCTGCCTGCTGGAAAACCTTCCCAAAGTCATGAGTCAACATTTTGTAGAGTAAAAATTAAAATGTTATGTATTATTTCTTTATATACTTCTTTCTTCCTATATATATATATATGTGAATTATTTTTTATCTACATTTATAGTTCTTTTCTGACACAACGGAAAAGGAATATAAATCTAGCAGAAGAAATATTAACCATCGAAATAAATCTTCCATTTTTGACTGTGTTGAAGAGAATGATATTATAGGTATAACTATATCTAAAAATATATATATATATAAAGTATATGATATATATATATATATATATGTTTGTATTCCTTTTAATTCTGCCACTTTTTATATATACCATCATAGATAACAAAAAAATAAATCACTACAACAATTCCAAAAAAAGGTTTGTTAGTAACAATTCTTTAGAATTTAAAAAAACATTTCAAAAAAATATAAACTATGTATCAAATGAAAAGTATGGTAAAAAAAATATTCCCGATGTCAGAAATCTTTTTATATTTTCAAAACAAGAATTGAGGTAAAAAAAAAAATAATATATATATATATTTATATATGTTTATATATTATTCTCTATATGTATTATATAATGCATCGTTGATATTGTCGTTTTAATTATTATAATTTCCTACTTTTTAGCACTGATACAAAGGAAAGGAAAAGGTACAAAAATAAATAAATATATAAATAAATAAATAATATGCTTCTATATATATATATATATATTTATATATCAACTAATATATTTTTGAATAACCCAAATAAAATTTAAATTATTTCCATGTAGCTCTAAAAAAATAAGCAACTATAGTTTAGAAAAAAATCCAAACAAATGGGGAGTTGACGTTTTAAAATATAACTTGCCTTCACCAAAAAAAATATATAGACATGTAGATAACTTGACAGTACGAATATAAGAAAAAAAATATAATATGTATGTGTACATATTACTCATTCTGCTAATTGGATTAATTAATTGATATAAATATCTTTAATATATTGTTCACATTAAATATAAATAAATAAATATATATATATATATATATATATTTATGTAGACTTGCTTAGTTCCAAAAATAAGTGAAGATTCCTTTATTCCTAAAAAAAATAAAAAATATTACGTCACTCATCTGGAGGTACAAAATAAAAAAAAAATATATGTACATTATAGAATTTTTTTTTTTTTTTTTCTTCATATCTTATTATATTTATTATTTATTTGTAGAAATCTCTATGCCCCAAAGAAAATATTTTATTGTTAAATTCTAAGAAAAAATTAATTCAATTACATCAATCAAAATTGGAGGTAAAATATATAAATCACTATATATGAATTTACTTATATTTTTATAAATGTTCATATTTTTTATATTTTATGTAGATGAATTGTGTACCCAAAGATCATGAACAGGAAATAAATAAATACAAGCCTGTATTTCTTCAAAGAAATTTAAACGTATAACAATATATATATATATATATATATATATACAGATATGTATTGATTTATTTGCAATATTATACTATTCTTATATTATATATTTTTTATTCTTTATATAGAACAACCTCATTCCTATAGTGGAATGTAAAAGAAGAACGTTTCATGTAAACGACACATGTAAAAATAAGCAATGTTCTATAAACTTCAGTTGTACTGTGATTTCAAATAATTATAAAAAAAAAAAAAAAAAAAAAAAAATACATAAATATATACATATATACATATTCTGTACATATTTCTCTTTTAGGTGAAAGAAAACCTTCACCTTATAGATCTGGAAAAAGAATAGGATACGTTTTGACACGAAATGATAACCCTACATTTTTTTTTTAAAGAACTGTTAATCCTTCATAAATTTTTTTTTAATCCATTATATATACATACATATATATGATAACATGTGTCAATATAATTTTTTTTTTTTTTTTTTTAAATAATTTAGTTCTTTGTTTCATCATCTTTAATTTATCATTTTAATTATAAAAAAAATTCAAATATTATATAAAAGGAAAAATACCCCTTTATTTTAATTTTGTTAACATTTTTGTATATACATATATATATAAAGCATATATTTTTAATATGCTCCCACATTCATACAAAATAAATAAAAAGTTCAAAAAAAATAATTTATTAAAAAAAAAAAAGAAGACATATGATGATACTTTTCAAATGTTAATTTATAATATTTTTCTTTTTTTCTTGTTGTATATAGTAGCCATTAAATTATCCTCAAATGTGTTAACACATGCATTTTGGTAGTAAATTGTTCTTTTTTTTTTTTTTTTTTTTTTTTCTCCCCTGTTAAAGTATTTTATATTTTATATTTTATATTTTCATTTATGTATTATACTTGAGAAAATATTATTTCCTTTGGGATATACAGGGGAACCTTTCAAATTTATTATATTCTTAGAAGGAAAAAGAATTTCCCATATAGGTTTACATATGTGACAACATTTTTTTTGTTTATATGACATTTCAGTTGGTTGTTCATAATTTTTATAAATAATATTTGTAGTGTTTTTTATTACTGGAATAGCATATTTTAATCTACACATTTGTATAATATGCATACATTTACATTTATCTACTTGTTTGATATCATGTTGTTTATAAGGATTTATATTAGGTATTAAATCTGGATATTTTGGTAATGATATTTTTGTAGGTAAATATTTTTGTTTTTCCTTACCTAATACATTATTTATATCACTCTTTTTATGTTCATATAAATCATCTGGTATATCATAATCTTCATCTTTTGATGGGCATGTTGAAGGATATGAATGAGAATTATCATAAGATGTTAATTGAGGAGGTACTAGTTTTTGATTAACAAATATTGAAAAAGAACAAAATGGAGGAACAGATGTATTATTACAAGGTCCTTCAATGTCATCTAGCCAAAACCCTGGACATGCAATTAAGGTAGCTAAACATTGTGGAAAACATATAGGCATAGTTTCTGCAACTTTTAAACCTATAGGTAACCAACATATAGGAAAAAGAGATGCACAATACATACCTAAATAAGCCATAGCACATATTCTATATTGTGTTTCTGATGTTTTGCCTATTTTACTTGCATATTTAGATGGAAAACTTGATATTATTCCGTTCATTATAGAATCTGTTATATCTGCAGTTATAAATTCTGCTGCTGTAATTGGATACAAAATAGAACCCAAACAATTTTTTCCTGTTATCATAGGTAAGCATGGCAAAGGTCTATTAATCCATATAGGTGGGGGTATTAAAGGAGGCACAATATCTACTACAGAACTTGCAACAGATTGTATAAAACCTTTAACCATTGTTAAACTTTGTATTAACATATTACCTAATCCAGGTTCTTTAATAGAATCTGGTGTTGTAATATCTTCTAAAGAATCTTTCATCCATTTAGATAAATTATTACCATAAGTAGATCTTATAGGTCCTCCAGGATATTCCACTATATTATTATTCTGTAAATTATTAATATGTCTATTTGGTTTGGTATTTATATTTTCATATGTATATTTATTTTTTCTTTTCATTTTCTTTTTCATTGTATCATCATCTTCTTGTTCTACTACACCTTCATCACAGTGTGATGTATATATATTAACTTTCTTAACCTTTTCAACAAAACGATCATTATAATGTTTATGCATTACGGTATTTAATAAGAATGTATATCCATCTACATCAAAGAGATTCATTGCAGACTTGTATAAATCTAAAAACGTTGTTTTTGTCATTTTATTTTTAATTACAGATCCTTTTAAGTGATTAAAAATATTTCTATTCTTTCCTTTTATTTCTTCGGTTGTTAAAAAATTATACAGTTCTTCTGCATCTGGGAAGAGGGTAGTACTATGTACATCATCGTCTGTTATACTATCCTTCAATTTATTATGATATCTGTTTTTAATATTTTCTTCATCTCTTATATTATATAAATAATCATGAATACTAACATTTTCTTTGTTATCATTTATATTTATTTTTTCGACTTCCCTTTGATATTCTTCATGTCCCTTTCCCTTAACAAATAAGGTATATAAACATGGTGACACACAAAAAAGTAGGAACAAATAAAGTCTCATGGTATACAATAAAAATAAATATATATATATATATATATATTATTTGACAAGGTGTATATAATTTTGTATAAATAGTGTTTTAATATCTGTGTAGAACATAATCTTAAATTTAAAAATATATGTAAAAAAAAAAAAAAAAAAAAAAAAAAAAAAAACCACGGTATTAGTTTGGACAAAATATAATTATATATATATATATATATATATATATATATATATATTTTACTTAATCGTTTAGACAACGTTGTATTTTTATTTTATTTTATTTTATTTTATTTAATATTATTTATTTATTTATTTATTTTTATTTTCATTTTGTTTTCCGTTTTGGTGATATATGATACAAAATTGATAAGACATATATGCAGTGAACTTAGCTACTTATATATATTATAAACAGTACACAAATAATTAATTCATATTGTATAATATTTATTTATAATTTTATATTAAGAAATATATTTTTTTTAATATTAAAAATTTCAAAGTTTAATATGTACACAGTAGATTGAATGTTGTATGTGTATAAGTTATATAATTTTAAAAAAACATAAAAAAAAAAAAAATATATATATATAAATAAATTAATACGCACAATAGGTACGTTTTTTTTTTTTTTTTTTTTTTTTTCTCTCTTGGGTATTTTACAAAAAAAAGAATTATATATATATAATGAGTCATAAAATAATATGTATAAATAAAAAATATGTTTACATTAACTCTCGTGTGATTTTATAATGTAATATTATAAAACTTATAGTTAATTATTTTTTTAAACCTTTGTAAGGGTATAGTTTTAAAAAAAAAGAAAAAAAGATATATTGTCATTCAATTAGAAATTATTAACTGTACATAAAAAAAATATATTTAATTATAAGGTTGAGGAGCACTTTTTTTGTAACCAACATCACTTTCTTTCCATATTCCAAAGGTTAAGAATTTCTTATACTCATCGTCAAAAACAGGAAAGACAATAGACACGGCATAAACTGCCCATACGTATACCCATGGGCTAAAGCGAGAACTATTTAAAAAAAAAAAAAAAAAAAAATTAAAATAATCATATACATAATAAAAAGTATATACATATATATATATATATATATATATAATGAACAGGTGATTAATTTCTTTTCAAAAAAAAAAAAAAAAAAAAATTTTTGGATGAACATATATTTTATACACAACCAAATTTTATTATTTTATTTTATTTTATTAGGTCTTACCAAACTTTAAACCATCCGTATCTTCTCCTTGTGTGGAAGTTATTTGTACTCATCCATATTTTAGAATATACAGCTTTTGACATCTTTATTATTATTTTTATTTTATTTTATAATGAATGTACAAAAAAAAAAAATATATATATATAGAGAGAACTAAAGAATAAGTTATCATATATAAATGTACATATTATAATGATAAATCACAAATATGTAAGTATATTAAATTGTAAATATATAAATATATAATTTACATAAATATTTTATAAAATTTCCCTTCAACGTTAAAAAATATTTTTTATGTATACTATTGTGCCAAACTATATATCATTTAATATGTATAATATATTATATAAATATATATTTTATTGTGTATTTGTTTTTTTTTTTTTTAATTTGGTGATTTATAAAAATATGTAAATTATTTTTTTAAATAAATAAATATATATATATAATATATATGTATATATATTTGTATTTTTTTTTTTTTTTTTCTTTTTGAAAATTTATATAAATTTTTAGTGCATATATGATTTATATATAATATATATATAAAGAATTGTACTTAGGTATATATAAATATATATATATATATATATATATATATATATATTATATATGTATATAATATATTTATATAATATAAATATTTATATAGATAATTATATATTTATTTTAAGAAAGAAATTCCGAATGGGTAATTTTATTTTTATAATAAAATGTTTCATATTTTTTATATGTAGAAAAAAATTAAATAATAAATAAATAAGTATATAAATATATATATATATATATATATTTGTTTAATAATATAATATATATTTAATTAAAAAAATTTGTTTATTTTGTTTGCATTTATATAAATTTTTAGTGCATATATGATTTATATATAATATATATATAAAGAATTGTACTTAGGTATATATAAATATATATATATATATAATATATATATGTATATAATATATTTATATAATATAAATATTTATATAGATAATTATATATTTATTTTAAGAAAGAAATTCCGAATGGGTAATTATATTTTTATAATAAAATGTTTCATATTTTTTATATGTAGAAAAAAATTAAATAATAAATAAATAAATATATAAATATATATATATATATATATATATATATATATTTGTTTAATAATATAATATATATTTAATTAAAAAAATTTGTTTATTTTGTTTGCATTTCTTTTTCTTATAAATAATTATATTGTAACCTTTTATAAGATAATATATATATATTATATATATATTACGTTTTCCTTTTTTTAAAATATAATTCAAGAAAAAAGAAATATATATATATATAGATATAGATATAACTATGATATTTTATATAAAATGAAAATAATATATATCTAAAATATTTGCAACTTTTTATATGTTCATATATATATATATATATATATATATATATATATATTTATTTATTTATTTATTTACATTTACTATATTTTTTATATTTTTTATATTTGAATATACTTTTAATGTATCATTATATTTATCCTTATCATTATGTTTAAATTAATTTATCACATGATCCAGCTTTATATATATTAATTATTTATTTTTTTTTATTTTATTTTTTTTAATTATGTTAAAAAAATGAGCAGCCTCTTTGTAGAACAAAAAGTGGAACCCGAAAAGATTAAGGAGGAAAAAATAAAAGTGAACGTAAATAAAATATTATACAAAGCTCATAAGAATATAAAAAAAGAAAGAATAAAGAATCCATCGAAAAGGATAGATTATTTGTGTGTTGATAAAAATGACTTACCCCAAAATTTACCTAATGCAAAAAATATTAAAAATAGGAAATTAAAAAATCAATTAAATAAAGATGTAAAGCTAGCTATATTGTCTTCAAAAAAAATATTGGCAAATACAAAATTTATGCCTCTGAAAGAGGGATATATAAAATATAATTCTATGAATGAACCAGGGGTTCACAATGCTTCATCTTCAAAAAAAAAAAAAAAAAAAAAAAAAAAAAAAGGCCAATTGATAAATTCGACAGAAATGGAAACACAAAATAATGATGATAATAACATGAATGGTATTAATGGTATTAATGATATTAATGATATTAATGATATTAATAGTATTAATAGTATTAATAGTATTAATAGTTGTAATCGTAATGATTTTGATTTTAATACTCATCAAAATTACACAGTTGAACAGGATGGGATAAATTCTTTAGGACCTGAGGATGAAGAAGGTAATATAAATAGGCGAGCTAGCCAAAAATATATTTATGATAAAGCTGATGTAGGTACTCAAAAAAAAGTATTTGATTTGAAATTAAATATGGGTCCTTATTCTTGTACGTATACAAGAAATGGAAAATATTTATTAATGACAGGAGTAAAAGGACATGTAAGTTTAATAGATACACATAATTTAGAAAGTTTATGTGAATATCAAGTTGATGAAATGATTAGATGTAATACAACATTACATAATTACAAACTGTTTGCAGTTAGTCAAAAAAAGTATATATATATATATGATAATACAGGAATGGAAATAAATTGTATAAAGGATATATTATATACATATAATATGGTGTTTCTACCTTATCATTTTTTATTAACATCAATAGGTGAATTCGGTGAACTAGTTTATCAAGATATATCAGTTGGTAATATAATAACTAGAAAAAAAACGAAAAGAGGACCATGTTCTATTATAAAACAAAATAAAAAAGATGCTATAATATATTTAGGTCATAAAAATGGACATGTAACTTTATGGTCTCCAAATGTTGATAAATGTTTATGTGATATATTTTGTCATCATACACCTATATCTTCTATAGGTGTTCATGATAATTATTTAATAACAGCATCAGTTGATTCAACATATAAATTATGGGATATAAGAAAAATGGAATATATAAAATCCTATAAATCACATAATATTATTAATAATATTGATATAAGTGATACATCTCTAGTTGCTTTTTCAATGAATACACATTTTAGAACTTATAATAATTTTTTTACAAATCCACAATTATATATAACTCATAATGTATATGGAGATCAAATTAATTCCATATCGTTTCAACCATTTGAAGATATTTGTTCTTTAGGTTTAAAACACTCAATAAAAACGGTACTCGTACCAGGAGCAGGCATAGCTAATATAGACACATTCTTTAATAACCCATATGAAACAAAAAAACAAGTCAGAGAAAATGAAGTTAAATTATTGTTAGATAAATTACCAGCAGATACTATTAAATTTAATACGAACCAAATAGGAAACATAAACCCATATATTCTAAAACATAATGAACAAAAAAATTATACAAATTCTTTTAATAAAAAAAACATCAAAAAGGGAAATAATAATAATTCTTTTTATAATAATAAAAAAAAAGCAAATAAGAAAAAAAAAAAAAAAATAAATAAAAAAAATATAAATGTTATGGACAAACAATCTGAACAAGAAACGGATTAAATAAACCAAGCAAGAAAAAAAAAAAAAAAAAAAAAATATATATCCACAAGGATAAAATTAACACTTTTTTGTAATAAATATATATTATATTATATATATATATATATATGTACTTTGACAAAACAAATAATTAAAATATGGGAAATATATATATTATTTTTTATTTATTTTTTGTTTATATATAGTTTTCTTTTTTTATTATTAAAATATTTTCTTAGAATTAAAAAATTATACATTATCTTCCACATATATAAAATATATGTATATTATATATATAATAAATATATATATATATTATATATATATAATATATATTTGTATTATTTTTATTTATTATTATTATTTTTAATATTCTATAATTAAAATTTATTAAAAAAAAACTTTAATTCATTTTTTAAAAAATTATATATATATGTAAAAAAAAATATAAATTCAAAAAGGAATATTTTTCATTATATAAATTTTTTTTTTTTTTTTTTTTATTTCAACCGTCATTTTGTACCATTAATTATTGATATTTGGGTGGGGAAAAAAAAAAAAAATTAAAATAATATAAATAAAATAAAATAAATTAAAATACTTTTATTTTATATTAATAAAGTAATATATAAATAATATAATTTATAAAATATGTAAATGTTACTATATATATATATATATATATTATTAATTTCGTTATGATTTATATATATATATATATATATATATATATAATATTTCCTTGGAAGACTTTTATTAAATAAATATAATAAAGTAATTTTTTAACATTTATTTTTTATATTTTTTTATTTGTTATATTTTATAAATAAAAGATCATGACGACAGCACATCGTCCAACGTGGTATAATGCCATAGGAGGTGATAATCAAGGTAATAAGAAATAAATAAATATAAACATAAACATAAAAATATATATATATATATAATATATATGTGTTTATTTTTAAAAATGTTGCTATTCATTTAGAACACAATATATATATATGTTATTCTTTTTCTTTTTTTTTTACTGCTCAAAGAAATTATTATTTTATATAATAACATCATAATATATATTGATATTTATAATATGCTTAATATTGATAATGTTTTATTTTCTTATAGGAGGGAATCGAAAGGTTAGTCAGACACTCAAAGTCTGCAGTCGAGATTTGCCAGGACACCTAAAAATGAAAACAAGAGATTTAAGTGACTATGTAGAAGATAAAAATATGATTAAAAATAATTTAATACAACTAGAAAATAAAAACAATAAAGAAAACGTTAAAGGTAATAAATTACTAGCCATAGAAAATATAAAAAAATTGACAAATCATGATTTTAAAAATCCCTTTCCAGAAGATGAAGATGATGTTATTGGAGATGAATGGACAAAAAAATCTAAAAAGAAAAACAAAAAAAAGGAAAAATTAAAAATGAAGAATAAAAGAAATGTTAAAAAAAGGAAAATCAAACATGATATGTCGGAGGATGATATGAGTGATAATAATTTAAGTGATAATAATTCAAGTGATAATAACTCAAGTGATAATAACTCAAGTGATAATAATTCAAGTGATAATAAATCAAGTGGTAATAATTCAAGTGATAATAATTCAAGTGATAATAACTCAAGTGATAATAATTCAAGTGATAATAATTCAAGTGAAGATGACGAATCTGATGAAGAGGAAAAAGAACTACTAAGAGAACTTGAAAATTTAAAAAGAGAAAGGATGGAAAAACTTAAAAAAGAAAAAGAAGAACAAGAACTTTTAAAAAAAAAAAAAAATAATGTATTAACTAATAACCCATTAATTAATTTAGAAGATAGTAGTGATAATGATGAAGTGAGTACAAAAAAAAGAAAATGGACAGATGATGCTATCTTTAGAAATACCTGTGAGAAAAAAGAAAAAAAAACACCATCATATATAAATGATACTGTACGTAGTTCTTTTCACAAGAAGTTTTTATTTAAATATATTCATTAGAAAAAAAAAAAGAAAAGAAAAGAAAAGAAAATAATTACCATCCAAAAGAGAGTACACATGTTTTATGATATTTATATATTTATTTGATTTATTTTTATTATATTATATTTTTTTTTTTTTTTTTGTTCCTCTTATAACTCTTTGAAAGATTCACCCCATGGGTAATCATAATATATATATATATATATATATATATATATATTTATTTAATAAATGTAAAATTTTTTAAATGTTAATTGGCTTAAAAAAAATAAAAATTATAATAAAGAAGACAATCATGTACGTGATATATAAAATAAATAATGTCTCCCTAAGACAATTATCACAATATGAAAAAAAAAAAAAAAAATAACATATATATAATATATATATGTGAATAATTTGATCTATTTTAGTAATGATATAATAGAAATTTTATAATATTTATAAATGAATATATTTATATATTATGTAATTTATTTTTTTCCTCCTGATGATACATTAAATTTGAAAAAGATAATATCTCCATCTTCAACCACATAATCTTTACCCTTTTGTAAATATTTTCCATTAGCTTTAACTTCTCCTTCTGATTTATATTCGACAAGATCTGTATATTTATAGACCTCAGCACATATAAAACCTTTTTCAAAATCAGTATGAATAACACCTGCTGCTTGTGGAGCTTTTGTTCCTTTTCTGATAGTCCAACATTTCACTTCATCATGACCACATGTAAAAAAATGTATTAAATTGATTTCATAATATCCTGTTTTAATTATTTTATTTAGCATACTTTGTTTAATATTATTTGTTTGGAAATATTGTTTTTTTTCTTCTTCATCCATTGAAAGGATTTTTTGTTCCACTTCAGCTGAATAAGGTATAATGGTACCTTTATTTTTTTCTTGTACCCAATTATAAATTTTAGCTAGATATTTATTTTTTTGTCTTATAAAATCGGCTTCACTCATATTAACAAGATATACAACTGGTTTCGCAGTTAAAAAATTATATTCATTTATAACTTCTATTTCATTACTTTTCCAAGTACCATCTTTAATCCACTTATGTTCTTTTAAATAATTTAATACAGCAGTCAAAACATCATGTTCATTTTGTTTTATTTTATCTTTTTTATTTCTATTTAAAACTTTAGTTACTTCTTCTAAATTCTTTTCACAATGGGATATATCTTTATATATTAATTCTGAATTTATTATATCTAAATCACGTACTGGGTTAATATTACCTTCAGTATGAATAATATCTTCATTTTCAAATGCTCTAACAACATGATATATACCATCTACAGCTGCAATATTTGATAAAAAATTATTTCCTAACCCTTCACCTAAATGAGCATTCTTTACTAATCCGGCAATATCAAAAATAGATAAATATGCATGCACATTACTTTTAGGATTAAAATGTTTAACCAGCCATTCAAATCTTTCATCTTCTACTGTCACTTTAGCTTCATGTGGATCTATTGTACAAAACGGATAATTCTCAGCAGGGATATTTAATTTGGTTAGCACATTGAAAGTAGTCGATTTTCCTAGCAAGGAAAAAAAAAAAAAAAAAATAAAATAAAATAAAATAATATTCATTTAATAAACATATATGTAATATTTTATTTTTTTGTACTTACCCACATTAGGTAAACCCACTAAACCCATCTTCAACGTATTCTTAGGTCTAAAGAAAAAAAAAAAAAAAAAAAAAAAAAAAAAAAGGAATAAAT
>NC_031487.1:702579-720079 GCF_001602025.1 Plasmodium gaboni | reverse complement strand
TTTAATTGTATACAGCGATGATAGTCTGCAAAAGGTAAAACGCTCGCTGAACGTATTCGAAAATATTTATGATCAGAATGGAAACAAACTTGAAAAAGCAGCTGAGCAAAGTATTAAAAAATGTTTGGATTCAGACATTCCAAGATATATACATAAACTAATTGATGATGAAAATAAAGATTATAAAGAATATATTAATGATTATAATTATAATTATATTTATAATTCTTATCTTAGAAAAGATATTATACAATTTTATACTTGTAATTTGTTACAGTTATATATTAAAGATACCAAAAATTGTGATTTATATTTAATTGATGAATATGAAGAAGATCAATCAAAATGTATTGATAATAAACAAAAAAATAAAAATACACAAAATGTATATAAAAAAGAAAAACATACTGTTGAAGAAAATAATGTTCTATCATCATCTAATAATATAGATGATATATCTGTTGATATGATCAATCTTCCATTACATCGTTCTCATATATTACTTATACTATCCCTACCAACATATTATCCATTTTATGAATTCTTTTTATTGATACAAGATTTTATAAATTTTATTGTGCACATCAAAATATTTAAGTTAAGAGGTTATTTAAACTTTCTTAAGAAAAAAAAAAAAAAAAAAAAATTCAATAATAAAAAAAAAAAAAATAATATTAATAATAATAATAATAATAATAATTATAATAATTGTAGTAGTTGTAGTAGTTGTTGTATTGATAAGATTAAAAAAAATGATATCGATGGAGATATAAAAAAAAAAAAGACAGAAAATCCAAATGGGGACACACAAATGAATACATATAATATCAATTCCAAATCTCAAAGTAAATGCAAACAAAAAGTAAATAATTTAAAAGATGAAAATAACACATATATAGAAAATAATGAATTATGCAAGTTGAATAATAAAAATTATAATAAATTAACTCATGTGGAAAAAAAAGAAGAAAAATTTTATAGGAAAAATATTTCTACACATGATAATATTTATGATGATCATTTATATTCTTTTGATTATATGGATGATAGTTCTATAAGTTCTGGATCATATTTATATGAAGACTCTTTGAAAAATGTGTCTTTAAAGGAAGAAGAAAAAAAATTATTAAATACATGCGTAAAGGATAATTTGAAAGATAATTATATGTATAATGAAAATGTTTTGGATTTATTAAATGTAAATAATGACATTAATAATAATAATAATAATAATATAAATGGGAATACTTATGATTGTTACCAAAAAAATAATTCTTTAAATTATTATAATTTTCTTCACACAGATAAAATCTTGTCCTCATATAACACAATGTATCATAATATAAAAAAGAACTTAAAAAAAAAAAAAAAAATTCATACCTATTCGATCCTTATATTTTTCAAGACACAAATATATGCTGATATGTTTTATAAAAAATTCCATTGTAGAAATTTAAGTGCCTTTAAGTGTACAAAGGTATCAGAGAAAAAAGTAAAAAATTTTTATGACAACTGGTATATATATTGTGCATTTGTAAATTTGATATATTATATATTAAATGATAAAGAGAATATGGAACATGTGGCTACAAATGAATCTACTAGAAAGTTCATATTGAACAAAAATGTGTCTGATGGTATATATGATGGTATATATGATGATATGTCTGATGGTATATATGATGGCATATCTGATGGTATGTCTGATGATATATCTAATTTTATGTGTGATAATGTCCATATGGCATGTGCTGATAAGGATATCCCCCATAAAATCCCCTCTAAATACCTTAACACAAGTATCAAAAAGAGAAATATGAATGAGCATATTTATTCTTCACAACTTTTTAATATTAATAAATATGAAAATTTTATAAAAAGTATTATTATAGATACCAAAGTTTGCATTTCTACATGTTTATTATGTATGGAATTATTTGATAATGATATATTTCTTCTCTTAACAAGAAATAAAAAATTATGTATTAATAAAAAAAGAAACAATAATTATCATGATTATATTAATTTGTCATGTAATGTATGTACGCTCATATTTTTTTATGATATTTCTTGTAAATTGTTTAATAGTGACTTTTGTCATATTTTAAAAACACAAAATTTAAATCAACAGCAATTTGTTGGTTATCTTGAAAATTGGTTTTTTCTTTCAAGGGGTAATATGTTAGGTGGACAAAATGAACAAAATGAAAAATATTATAATGATGAAATAAATCAAACTGATAAAATAAACCAGTGTGATAAAACAAACCAGTGTGATAAAACAAACCAGTGTGATAAAACAAACCAGTGTGATAAAACAAACCAGTGTGATAAAACAAACCAGTGTGATAAAACAAATCAAAGTGATGAAAAATCTGATAACCTTTGTGCTTTAATTCCAACTAACCATTTGGACCATAAAAACAAACGTACAAATAAACATTCCTTCAAGATATTCCTAAATAAAAGAGAAGATGTTATATTAAAAGTATTATCATTAAACAACATGTTTAATAAATTAAAATGTAAAAACTGTAATAATGTTGACGATATATGGTTATGTTTGATATGTTCTAATGTTGGGTGTGGAAGGTATCAAAAACGTCATGCTCAGATGCATAGTTCTCAGTTTAATCATCATTATTGTATTAATATGAAAACAAAGAAGATATGGAATTATATACTAGATACATATATTGAAGAAAGAGTACATAAGAATTTAGAAGATATTACTACACTACATTCTGAAAATTCATATGATGATTTTTATAAAAACAAATATAGTAATATTCATAATAATAATAAAAATAAAAGTAAAAATAAAATTATTCATAATAATGATCATTATTCTAATCAATCTTATTATTATATACATACAAATGAAAAGAAAAAAAAAGAAAAAAAACCTTTGCATCTTTTATATTATGATAATAATTATATTGACGATTTTACACTTCTAGATGATGAGGAATATCCATTATATGATTATAATAAAAATATTTATAATAAAATATATGATATATTTACTAATGATATATACATAAATGATAATTTAAAAAATGAATTATTATATATATTATATTCACAATTATCACATGAATCTAATATATATAATAATATTTTAATAGAACTTCAATATATATATTTAAATAAACTTGAACATCCAAAAAATATTATCAAAAATATTACAGATAAAATATTAGAACTACAAATCCAAAATAATAAAATAAATTTATTATCTACATATCTAACTAATTCTATAAAAAAAAAAAATAATTTAAAAAATTCTTTACAAGAAAAAATTAAATTTTATAGAAATATAAATAATAATATTATTCTGCAGAAAAAAAATAATAACATAAATAATTACTCAAATAAAAATATAAATAAAGAAAAGGTGGATAAAGACGTAAAAAAAATATACAACTTGGATCAAACCATAAAACAGTTGCAACAGCAAGTAGATGACCTACTAGCAAATTTGTAACACACAAAAAATAAAAAATATATATATATATATATTTATATATTTTTATATTTTTATATATTTTTATATATTTATATATTTTCATTACAGTCATGTTTTTATTTCCTTTATACATAATTCTTAACCATGTCATATGTAATATACCATATGTTTTTTTTATATGGTATACCATTTTTATATTAACAATTTTTTTCTTTAATTTAACGTTTTTGAAATTATAAAAAACAAAAATTAAACAAATATTAAACAAATATTAAACAAATATTAAACAAAAATTAAAAAAAAAAAAAAAAAAATATTATATACACAAAATATTATGTCGTTTATATATATATATATATATATATATATATATATATGTACATATTTGAAAAATCTTTATATATTATAATATATAATTATATATATTAAATAAAAGTTGTATATATATTTATGCATAAAAATAAACAAAGAAATATGTTTTCATAATGGCTTATTTTTTTTTTTTTTTTTTTGTTCCCTCTATATATTTTCTATATTTTTTGAATTAAAAATTAAAAGCTGCACATAAAAATATATATATATATATATATATGCACACATATATGTCATGTATGCTATATATTTTTTTATTTTTATGGGAACCTTTCTCCACCTGAAGACAATTTATTTAAAAAAAAAAAATTGCCCTTAATTAACAAAAAGAAATTTATTATTTTATTTTATTTTATTTTATTTTATTTTAAAAAAGCTCAAATAAAACTTTGTATAATTTTTTCAACATAACCGTTTCTTTAATAAAAATGTTATAGAAATGATTTTTCATGGATTCGTTTAATTTAAATTTTTTGTTATCTTTTTGTTTGTTTTCTATATTATTTTTATTATATTTTTTTTGTTTGTTACATATAAAATTATTATAATGTGAATTTAAGAAATATTTCTTACATTTATTTTTTCTTTTCATTGAACAGTTATTTTGTTTATACATATGACATTTATTATTATCATTCATATCATTTTCATCTATATCAGAATCGTTTATATCATCATCAGTTTGTGTTTCTTGATCATTTTGTTCTATATTTGATATATTTTTAGGTATAAATGTAGTATTAACAGTTGCACTTTTTTTAAGGTCATTTTCAGCTTGATCAATATTTTTTTCAATAGATTGTAGTAATTCTCCTTGTCCTTGTATATTATTATAAACTATATTACCAGTATTTTTTAATTGAACTGAAAAATTTAATAAATTTGATACAATATTTTGAGCTAAATCTACACGTTGAGAACTTTCATTCTCACCATTTCCATTTTTTAATGTTACAGCTATATTTCTTAATTCATCTGATTTACCCATTAATACTTCAATAATATTTTTGTTTAATTTTAATTGTTCCTTTTCTTTATTTAATACATCCTCTTCTAAATCTAAAATTTTTTTAATGATCTCTAAGTATTTTTTTTGTTCATCAGTTATATCATCAGATTGGAGTATGCTATCTATAATGTTTTTAATATCTGATATGTCGTGTGATTTTTTTCCACTGTCATCATCACCGTTGTTAGTGTCATCATCTTTATTTGTGTCATCTCCATTATTTGTGTCATCACCTTTATTTGTGTCATCACCTTTATTTGTGTCATCTCCATTATTTGTGTCATCACCTTTATTTGTGTCATCACCATCTTCATTCTGATCACTCATCAGATTTACAAATACACCATTTTTATTCTTCTTATCGTTCACTTGTTTGCTCATGTCTATAAAAGAATGACTTGTTACAGTAACATTTTTAAGTTGCCCTTGCTCATTTAACTTATCCATATAATTCTGATTATTTTTATATTTTTGTGATTTGTTAAATTTTTCATAACTCTGATAATTTTCACTTAAGAATGATAAGAAATTATTAAAATTTTGTCTTTGTCTGTTTAATAATTCTTTTATATTCTTTAATAAATGGATAAGCAATATTTTTTGATTTCTTTCTTCATATATATTTTTTTCATTATAATTATCATCATTCTTTTTATTATCATTTTCTTCATTTTTCAAATTATCTACAGACATATTTACATCTTTTTTGTTTTCTTGAAATATTTGATTGTTATTTTTATTTGTTGACATTTGATTATTCATATTGTTGTAGTTACACATTTTGTTGTTATTTGAACAACGTGGCTTCTTCATGTCTATAGATTCTTCTTTCTTCTCAATAAATGTTTTATTATTATTATTATTATTATTATTGTTCATGTTTTTATTTTGGTTGAATGAACTGTTTAGATTTTTATAAAAATCGAAAGTATTCTCTTTATTCTTATTTTTTATTTCTTCCTTGTTTGTATTTTTTTCATTCATTTTTTTCAATTCTTTTTTTTCTTCTTGGAATTCTTTATTTTTTTTTTCTGCAGTTACTTCAACCTTGACATTCTTTTTCTCATTATAGTCATTTTTATTATTTTTATTATCTTCATTTTCTTCATCATCTTTCATTTCATCCTCTTCATTTTCATCTTCTTTCATTTCATCTTCTTTCATTTCATCATCTTTCATTTCATCATCTTTCATTTCATCATCTTTCATTTCATCTTCTTTCATTTCATCTTCTTTCATTTCATCCTCTTCATATTCATCCTCTTCCTTTTCATCATTATCCTTCTCAACCTTTTTAACCTCTTCATTTTTGGTTTCCCCTTTTTTATTTACCCCTGTTTGTATGGCATTATCCACCTTGTTCACATTTAAATTTCTAGAACATGTTTTATTATTTTTATTATTATTTACACTTTCTATATTTGTCTTTTTTTCAACATTATGTACATTTATATCTTTTAAATTTGGTGCGCCACGTTGAACGGGTATATTATTTTTATTTATTTTATTTCTATCATTGGGAGATGATTTTATCAAGTAAAATGAACTAGAAAAACAGTAAACTATAATAAAAAAAAAAAAAAATTTCATTTTTATATTCTTGTATTTTATAAAGCATAAAAATAGACACTTCAAGTTTCAAGTGGATTTCTTTTTTTTTTATTATTTCCTAAATGTGTACACTAATATATATACATATACATATATTTATTTATATATAAATAGAACCTACAAGTATATACACATATATATATATATATATTATAGTGTTCTTATAATGTTTACATATTAATACATAATTTACAATGTATTGAAAAATCGAACATTCACCTGAATAAATCTAAGTGATTCACATGATTATTTATTTTTTATTTTTTTTTTTCTTCCTAATAATCAAAATTTTCTATATAAACAATAAGGAGAATATATGCAATACATACATATACATAAAATATGTATATATAAAACATATTTTTATTTATTTTATTTATGAATATTTTTATTTTTTAATAGAATATCAAATAAGCACTGTTGTGCACTGGATTTGTGGTTACACGTGCACACACTTATTTTGTTCTTATAAAAGTTTAAAAAAAAAAAAAAAAAAATTAGGATTATTTAAAATTTATACGATATATTAAAAATATAAAAATAAAAAAATGTCGACTGAAAAATATTAAACAATATCATGAGTAAGACGTGGAAAGAGGGGTTAATATTTTAACTCGAAATTATATATACAAAAAAAATAATAAAATAATTAATACATAAACAAATATATGTATATATATATATATATATATATGTATATATGTATGTATATATTTTTAAAAATACAAAAACAAATAAAATAAAAAAAAATGATAAAATAATAACCATGTATTTTTTGTTTAAAAACAAAATAATATAAGATTAAACATATATATGTGTGTTAAAAAATAATAAAAAAAAATTACATATATTATTAACAATTATTATTATATATTTATAATATAACCACCTTGTTATATCTATATAAAATTGTCAGAGATATAATTATCTTCTGTCTTTTTTCAAACCATTATTATTACTAATGTAATAATTTGTATGTGAAGCAACAATATGCGCATTATTTGTTATTATACTTTTTTTTTTTTTCTCATTCATATATTTTTCATATACTCACCGTTTTGTGTATCTTCCCTTTTAATATGATCTTCTTTTATATATTGTTCCTTTTCATCTCCCTTATGAATATCATAAAAAATAGGAAACTTTAATATAGCTGCAATACCTGTTAATGAATTTAATTGTTCACCTGATGTATGATTATCTGAAAAAATATAAACTTTTCCTCCTGTATTTTTTACATGTTGTACTACCTGAACATATTCCTTTCTAGTTTTAACATCACAACTTCTAAATGTTTTATCAGTTATTAATAATGAATCTATAGCATTTATTTTCGATGCATATTTCACTTCATCAGGACCATAACAAATTTTATCTTCATCTTTTTCAAAAATTTTATAAAATTTATTTAAAATATCCACATTTGATACTACTTTCAAATTTAAAATTTGTTTTTTCATATTTTCATCATTTAATATTTCATTTAAAGAATTTTTAAAAATATTCGATGTTTTTACAATTAAAAATTTATTTTTTAATGTGAGAATATTCTTATCATTCTTCATATCTGATTTTTCATACAGATAAGTAAAAAAATCATTTTTAAAAAAACCAGGACCTCCTAAAACCAGACATTTTATTTTCTCAAAATTAATACTTGAATATAAATTTTTTATGACATTATTAAAAAAACTTTCTAATGATTTTTTATATGACGACGAATTATTTTTTTCTTTTTTCTTATGTATTATCTTATTAATACTAAATATTGTTTTATATAATTGTTGTGTAAGTAAATACATATTAGCACGACCACAATCAATTAATAAAATAGCAATTTCACAATTATTCTTTATATTAGTACATTCTTCTAATTTTTCTCTATATATATTATCCCAGTTCTTTTTCATAATTTTTATTTTATCATTAACACCTATATCAAATGTATGATACTGACCAATCTTAACATACTCATTTACTTTTACATTTTTTCCTGATACTCTTAAACTATTATTTTCACAATCAAAATCAATCTTAGTAATACACAATGTTAACATCAACTTTCTTATTTCAGTTACATAAGAATTATTACCAATATCTTTCTGAACCTTTCTTGAAGTATAAGATTCTATTTCATCATTTAAACTTAGCAAATTATACACTCCCCACAAATCATCATCCTCTTCTGTAATTAAACCGATAATCATCTTATCGTTATCACGCTTTCTATATAATAACTTCATTCTTTTATAAATGACAAATGTTATCTAAATATATATATATATATATTTATATATATATTGAATACATACAAATAAATAAAATAAAATAATAAAGTAATATATTGGGGTCGTTATTTCATTTTTTATATATAAATATCATCCTATATTTTTTACCCATTATATTATGTATATTTTATTTTTTAAAATTATATTTCACAATCACGATACATTGAAATAAATAAATAATTAAATAAATATATATATATATATATATATATATATGTTATATTTTTTATTTTCAGGGGTAATAATTTTTAAAATATTTATTTATTTTAATAATTTTTTATTCATCCTAATAAGTCATCACTTTGATATATAGGGCAGAAGTTAAAAAAATATATATATATATATATATAAACAAAATAAGAAGAAAATACATTATACATACATATATATAATATATATTATATAAATACTTCGCTTAAAAATATCACCAAAGGAATATTAACTATTCAATAAATATTATTTGATTCATAATACCAGAAATACTGTATTTTTTTTTTTTTTTTTTAATCAAATATTTTATTTTCAATTTCCTGAAAATAAAGGAAATAATATGAATATATATATATATATATATATATATTATGATTATTTTATTGTTTATATGTTTAAATATTCTCAATTTAGGAATAATAAAAATATAACAAATTTCCAAATTATCTAATATAAATTATATATGTTAAAAATATATAATTACATCTTGTTTTTTTTAAAGATTTTTTCCTTTTTATTATTATTATATAAACAAGTATATGTAAATCATATAAATTTATAGCAAACATACAAATATTATATATTTTCCTTAAAATACACTTACATATAAATCTAATTAAACAACCAGCATACAAAAAAAAAAAAAATGGGATATGCATTATAATTATACATGAGCCTTTAATTTTTAATATAACAACTTGTATTTCATATTATTATTAAATATTTTATATATTACCAGAAGGATTAATAATAAAAAAAAAAAAAAAAAAAAAAAAAGAAGAAAGAAAGAAAAAAAAAAAACAGACACCTTCCATACAAATTAAAAGAAAACACTTTAAAATTACAAAAATTATTAATTATAACTTCCTAATAGACACATCTATATATTCAACGAATTGTAGATATAAAAATTATTCTTAATATTTAATATTATGTGATGTGTCCAAACTATTATATATATATATATATATATATATATCAGTTAGCTGTTTTTTTTTTTTTTTTTTTTTTTTTTTAATTTTTTTAGCTAACTTGTTCAGGTGAATTATAACCACCCATATAATATAAATTATGACTTTGTTAATAATTTTTTTTTTTTTTGTATTTCCTTAATTTATATTTTTATAATTAATTATATGAAGATTAAAAAATTAACCATTTTGTCAATTTGTACATAGTGATGAATTATATATTTTATGAAGAAACATTATATATAAATAAATATATACATATATATATATATATATATATATATATATATATATATATATACAAATGTAGAATGATTATATAAGAAATAACTCTACAGTTTTCTCAATTTTTTACATTTGTAACACTGAACATTTGAAAACAGATTTTGTGTTTTACAGCTATAACATTCATAATATTTATTATTATTCTGTTCGTTACATTTTTTTGTATTTTTTTTTAGATTTTTATTATTTTCTTCACCTTTTTCAAATAGAAAATTATCATAACATATATCATCGTCTAAAGATAAGCCATATGCTTTTTGAAATACTTGTTTTTCATATTTTAATTTCTCTTCATTAATATAATTTGATGAAATCTTATTTTCAGAAATGTGTTTATTAAAATAATCAAATGAATTATATGAAAATTCTGGTTTCGTTTTTATATTATCATTTTTTTCTATTGAACTTGAATTATCTCGATATTTTTTTTCTTTATCTCTTTTTCTTCCATGTCGGTTTTTTTTTTCATCGTTGTGCAAAAGCTTTTTTTTGGAAGAATCATCAAGATAATTATATTTGTCATATTTATAGAATTTTTTATAGTCATCATTTTTATCATTCTTATTGTATTTATTATATTTATCACTTTTATATTTATCATATTTATTACTGTACTTTTTTCTTTCCTTTTCCTTTTTTTTTTCATGCTTATGCTCACGATGGTGATGTTTTTTATTTATTTTTAATCTACTTTCTTTTATAATTTCCTCATCTCCATCGTCATATTTTTCTTTCATTTTTATAAAGTATAATTAAACACAATGCAGAGACAACTAAAAATCTTATTTCCCATTTAAATAATATATTCAATTATAAATTATATATACATTCGAATTATAATTATACACTATGTTTAATAAGTATGTTCTTTTTTGTTTTTCTTCAATTTCCTTTCTTTTTATATTATTTTTTTCTGAGCACTACATATACAATTGCATGTTCAAATATTTTTTAATATAAATAAGATTTTTATCATTTTTTCATTAATAAAATGATTTTAACAAACAAAAAAGGAAAAAAAAAAAAAAAAATTAAAAATCAAATAGTTATTTATAATTACACGATAATATTATAAATATTTGAAGTGAAGAACTTAGAAAAATGTTACCATATATAATATATAGGTTTTAATTTTTTTTTTTTTTTTTTTTTTTTTTTTTGTTGGGTGGAGTTTCTTTTAATATACGTAAATTTAAAAAAAAAAAAAAATAAAAAAAATTGAAGATCTTTTTTTCAAAAAAAAAAAAAAAAATATATTATATATAATATATGTTATATGTTAATATATAATAATATAATTTTATATCTTTTTATTATAGTATATTAATTAATGTTTATTATATATATAATAATTACTTCTTATATATAATTACATATATATATATATATATATATTATATATATGTTTATATATAAAGTTTCATTTTTATTATATTCAATTTTTTTTTTTTTTTTTATATTATTACTTACAATTTTATATTTTACATTTTTTTTCATTTGAATAAATGGAGAAATCAAATTTTGAAAGAAAATTGTACTATCGAATAAAAAAATAAAAGTTAAGAATTAAATATATTAATATATTGTAAGATAGAAAAAAAATATGTATGAATCAAATAATCCATTGTGACATTTGAAAAAATATAAAAATAACATATATAATATATATATATATATATTATAATATATTTAAAAACTTGTATTTATATACAAATATAAAAGTATATATATTTTGTCATCTTTTGTTGTTATATATTTTTGTGTATATATTTTTTCCTTAATAAAAAAGAAAAGAAATACTTGTATAAATAATACCAATTATTTATTTATTTATTTTTTTTTTTTTTGGGAATTAAGAAAAAAGTAGAAATATGTTTTCTTTAACATTATATAAGGCAAAGTGAATAATTTTATATTCATTCTATTGATAAAAGTTGCTTTGAAAGTTGACAGTGAATTTATTTTCTTTTAATTTTATATATTTTTGTCAGTCTATAAAAATAAGTAATAACATATAAACATAAAATTCATACATTTTTTATATATTACGTTATTTGTTTTTATTGTTTGTTTGCACTTGTTGTATATGAATTTGAAGTTATATAATATATATATATATATAGTAGATGAACAGAATGGACCTAAACGATAAAAGATATATATAATATTGTATATGTTTGAATCTTTTATTTTTTTTTTCTTAGAAATGGATGAGAATATATCTAACGGAACTTTTATATATTTAATTATTTGGTTTGTGTCTTGTATTGTGTTTTGCATTTTTTTTGCAAGGGATGGAAAAATATCAAGATGGAATATGATTAAGTAAAAAATTTTTAAAGAAATATTTATTTTAGCTATATAAATGAATAAATATATATATATATATATATATATATATATATATGTACATTTATTTATGTAACTAGCCATTTTGTTTTATTACATACATATACATATATATTTTTTTTTTTTTTTTTTTTTTTTTTTGCAGGTTAATAATTACGCTAGTTTCTTTGGCTGTTTTTTGTTTATGGATATTGTAAGTTTATAATAAAAAGAGAAAAAAATAGACATTGTAATTATATAATTGTAAATTTGCATTTATGTTATATTTTTTATATATTTGTATATATCCTTTTTACATTTTATTTTATTAAAATTTTTTTTTTAGTTGGCTGTGTGTGTATATTTCTCAATTAAATCCCATTGTTTTCCCACAGAGGAGGAGCGTAAAGGATTAAAAAAGAAAAAGGAAAAACAGTATATGTTTCTGAATATATGTTGATTAACGAATATGAGAAAGGATTACTTATATATGTATATGTGACTATTTTTTATTTTACAGATGTAGAGCATATAAATATATATGTAATATATCTCCATTGTATATATAAATATATATATATATATATATATATATATTTATTTATATTTTATAATTATTTATTATTTATTTTTTTTTTTTTTTTTGTGCCTATTTTTTTTAAAAACCCTAATGAACCATTCATTCTTTAAAAACTATTAATTTTCTTTTATCGTAGAATTATTTATATGATTGTAAAAATATTTACAAAAACCAAAAATTAATATTAAAAGTTTATATTTAAAAAAAAAAAAATAAATAAAATAAAATAAAATAACTGAATATATACATTCACAACAGTGAAATAAAATATGTTTCTTTTTTTTTTTTTTTTTTTTTTTTAAAATGATTATATATCCTTAAATTGGAAAAAGCACATAATAAATGAATCTATATAAAATATAATCATAAATTATAATATTTTATTTTTTCCTTTGTCACATATATATATGTGTACTACTGTAAGACAAATAATGTTGTGTTTAATATAATATTATGAAAACATTTATACATATATATAATAAATTGGTGGAAAAAAAGAAACAGTTTAAATGTTACATAAAAAAAAATTAGAGAATGAAAATAATCATAATGTTTTTATATTTTTATCATGACAAGTATTTAATTTTATCCTTTATTTAAATCTTTTAAAATATATAAATAATATACATACACATTTATTTATTCATTTATTTATTTAAATCCTTTTCTGCTTCCATATTAGCTTTAAATTTTTGTAATTCCGATTCAACTTTTAAAATAAATTTATCGTCATCGTCATCATCATCATCCCATCCTAAAAAAATTAAAATAAAAATAAAAATAAAAATAACAAATTATATAAAATGTTCACATAAAGGATTTCATAATTTTAAAAGGAACTAATCATATATATATTATATTTTATATATTTTATCACATTTGAAACTAACCTGCTGCTCCCCAATCTTCTTCCCAGTTTTCCAAGTCTGTGTCTACATTTAAAGCTACACTTCCTATATATAAAAAAAAAAAAATAAAAGAAATAAGAAAAAAAAATACAAGAAATATATTGACAAAATGAATATATATCTATAAAATAATATTAGTTGGTATATATTTATTTTTTCACATATTACCCATTTCTTCAAATTCTTCCAATTCATCATCAGGCTCATCAAAAATATACATATTTTCTCCACTGATTTCATTTACTTTTCCCTCATTCTTATTTTCTTTCATATCACTAAATTCATTTTTATTACTGTTATCCTGCATATTTTTTTGCATTGCTAAAAATTATTATATTGTATATATAAATATATTTCTTAAAAAATAATATGAAAACGGAATAACTCGATATGATATATTACTTAAATATGAAATAGTATTTTACGCAAATCTGTATTTCCCTTTTAAATAAATAAATAAATATATATATATATATATATATATATATATATATATATGTATTTTTTTTTTTTTTATATTGATATAAATTTATTTTTGATTTTATATTCTTTTCTTGTATTACTTTTTTTTTTTTTTCATACTTTGTAAAAAAAAAAAAAATATATATATTACCAATTTTATTTTTTTTCTTTTATAAATTCACAATTGTATATTTGAACTCAATATTATTCATTTATTTTTATTAATTTTTTTTATTTTTTAGAAAAAAATGTATCTTACAAAATATACATAAAATTATTATTAAAAAAAAAAAAAAAAAAAAAAAAAAAAATATATATACATATATATTATATATATATATATATTATATTATATACATATCATTTAATATATTCCATCTATTTTCTTAATAATTTAGCCTTTTGCTTCTTTTCTCTTTTATACGTTTACAAAAGGACCGATATAGTGCTCTCCTCAAAATGGTGTAAATCGTTTTAAATTTTTTTTTTTTTTATTTCTTTTTAAATTTGTTCAAGAAACATTTGGAATATAAGAATTACAGAATATATATCTTTAAAAAAAAATAAAATAAAAAAAAAAAAGCCATACAATTTTTTTTTTTTTTTTTTTTTTTTTGAAACTATTCAAAAATTTATAGAAATACGACTTGTTACAATTACTTCTCAATCAATAAATGTTGAATTGGAAAAATAAACAAATAGATAAACATATATATATATATATATAATATTATATAATATATGTAATATTTTTGTTTTCCCACTTAAAATTTAGTCGTCTAACATATAGTATATATGACTGTAAAAATTATTTATAAAAGTTAGATAACTGATAAATATTCGTTTATAGTTTAAAAATATGTACAAAAAAAATAAAATAAAATAAATATATAAAATATATAAATAATGATAAAATCAAAATAATGTAAGCATCAAATTAGTGATTAACAAAATAATCCAATAATATAATATTATGTATAAAAGGTAACATATATATATATATATGTATGATTTTATTGTGTGTATTTGTATCCATAACATATTAAAAGCATTATTATATTTTGTTTCCTATATAATGTTATTTTATTCATCCATACACTTATAAATTTTTTTTTTTTTTTTCTATGGACTTCTTACAAAGGAAGATAAGTTGTTCACATTATAAGAGAAAGATTTGGCAATGTCAAAAACTAAGTTTCCAAAGATATATGAAAATCCTTCTTGGGGACTCACCATAATACCCCATGTATATGGTACATCATATGATACTACCGTTTCCATATTTTTTATATCTTTAGGTACATATATATTTTTCCCATTAACTAAAGCTTCTACTGTTAATGATCTTGAATTTTCTAAACCTAATTTTAGAGTGTAATGTGTTAAATATCCAGCATTATTTGTTTGAACATTTGTTACTGTTATATTAGTTAATCTATTACTAGATGGTACTGCATTTCTAGTTTTTTCAAATAAATTTTGACTTAATGATAAAAAATATAAAGCCACAGAACTTGTATCTAATGGGCTTTTACCAGAATTCGATACAAAATTTTTTATATTTTCACGAGAACTAGAAAAAGATTTACTTGCTAATATTCTTTCTTCAGGGTTAATAATACCATTACCTTGTACTCCTCTATCTACAACCTTTCTATATGGTACATCTTTTGATATATTTTGTAATATATTTAATAACATGTTACGTTCATTCTTATAAGAATCTTCTTTTTGGACAGGTAAGAGACTAGCTGTTTCTAGTGTATTTGTTAAGGTTACAGGGAAAAGTTCTTTGACATCCATATCTGTGCCATTAAAATTAAATTTTAATCCATATTTTGTTGTTCTCATTACATCTATTAAAAATTCAGGTAATGGACATAAATAAGAAATATCCTTATTTTTTATTCCACTTCTACTATCATAATGACCAACTAAATATGGTAGTTGATATGGGGCTCTTTTCATTTCTGGAAAAAAAAAACTACCTAAAGGAACACTTATATTTGATAATATCACATATATATCAAGGATATTATTTACTTCATAATTTTTGTCTCTTTCTCCTTGTATTAATAATCCATATATTGGAGAATCCTCAACATTTATTTGGTTAAGACTATTTGATACTAAACCAGCAATAGTAAAACATAAAGATTCTTTTTTTAAAGTCTCTCTTAATACCTTTTCTTTATCTCTAGAATTTAATTCATACACACCAAATAATACTTCTAAATCGTTTATTAAATATCGAAATTTATCCATATTTTTTTTTAAAACTTGTCTTGGTTCATTCACATTATAATTCTGTTGTTTTAATTCTCCATTCGCATCAACGTACAACTCATAATTATTTTTTCTTACATAATTAATATTTTCTTTTAAATTGAATGCTTTTCCTCCATCAGGGTTCCTCTTCTTAAACTCGTTATCTAAATGCTTAGAAACATTACCATAACGTTCCTTGTAGGGTCTTACAGCTACGACGCTGTATACGAAAAGACAAAATAAAAATAGCTTATTCATTTGGTGAAATCACAAATAAAATATATATATATATATTTATTTATATATGTATAATTATGTGCTTGTTTGCAATTCTTTAAACTTTTTATTTTTCTATCTTATTTCTTTTTTTCTTTTTTTTTTGTGTGTCTTATTTATTTTTTTTTATAAATATTAAAATCAGATATATTAAAAATTTAAATATGTTATTAAATTTTTCTCGAAAAAATAAATTATGTAATATTTATGAAAAACAAATAAAAAAAAAAATATATATATAAATATATATCAATTATAAAAAAAAAATATTTATAGAAATTATTTTCTCTATATTAATACATGAATTATAAAAAAAAAAAAAAAAAAAAAAAAAAATAACCAACTATAAAATGTTCATATTTTTTTTTTTTTTTTTTTTTTTTTTTTAAATTTTTTTTTTTTTAAAAATTTTTTTTTTTTTTTTTAAAAAAAAAAAAAAAAAAATTATTTAAATTTTTTATTT
>NC_031487.1:698601-702279 GCF_001602025.1 Plasmodium gaboni | reverse complement strand
TAAAAAAAAAAAAAAAAAAAAATAATAAAAAATATATTTTTCTTTATTAAAAAAAAAAAAAAAAAAAAAAAAAAAAAAAAAAAAAGATAACAAACTATAAAATGTTCAAATTTTTTTTTTTTTTTTTTTTTTTATATGAACGTTTTCGCTGTATAAAAATGTCTATATATATTTTCAAAAAAAAATAAAATAAAACCAATTAAATCATGTAAAGTAGTAATACTTTTTAGCTTTAAATATATATATATATATATATTCTTATTTTATTGTCTAAGGGGTATTATAACTATTATGATATATTTTTATATATTTAGCTGTTTTTTTATTTTATTTTTTATGCAAAACACAATATGATAAATTGTGTACATACAAAATAAAGGGGAAAAAAATATATTAACTAAAATAATAGTAAAACTATATGAACAAGACATGTAATTTATTCCGACAATATTGATAAACTTACAAAACTTCTTTTTTTTTTTTATATTATTATATTTATATATTAATAAAATAAAGCTAACATGTATTTCATTTTATGAACATATTCAGGTAAAGATTAAAAAAAAAACGAAAAAGAAAGAAAATTATATGTACAGGTCATAATTTTTATTTACAATTATTTTATTTTATTTTTTTTGATATACCAAATTAATGAAATTCGTTAGCATACAAATAAAATATGTATGTATTCCCTTTGGCTGTTCTACATTTTGTTACGTCTTTGTTAAAAAATAGAAATAATTATTTTAAAAATAATATATACATATATAAATATATATATATATATATATATATATATATATTTCATATAATTAATAAAAATTTAATATTTAATATATGATATAATAATATAGGAAGCTTAAATTACATATCTTTAAAACACACTGTAAATTGTTTACACAAAAATAGAACGCTACATAATTGTACATGTAGAAATAAAACTTTGCAAAATTAATAAAACGCATTGTTATTTATAATTATTATTATTATATTATTCTTATTTTTAATCACCTGCAACGAGGTGTTACTTTTTTTCCGCATAAAGGTTATTTCATATGAGGTTATATTAAACATATTAGTGAAATATATTTCCTTCTTTTTTAATTTTTATATAAACATGGTATGATTATGTTTTATATCATCATTTGATATAATTTATATAAAATAAATAAAATATTATTCTTAACTTTTCTTATTATGAATTAAAAAATATGTCATTTTAATATATTGAGATGGAGAAAAAATATATATAAAAAAAAAAAAGAGAGATAAATTAAAACCTTTAGAACCTTATAAAATATAGTATACTTTTTATAATTCCATATTATAATATTATACTTAAAAAGGAAAATATATATATATATATTTATATATAATATTAAAAAATGTATATTTTCACTTATTTTATATGATTTTCTTACATTTCAGTTTTTTCTTTTTATTAAAATAAAATAAGTTATATTTCATTTATTATTTTTTTCATGTTAATAAAAATATCATATATATTATAACTTTAAAATAATATAAAAAGGTCTTTTTTTCAAAAGTAAAATAATAAAAAAGATTAATATAATAATTAATATATAATATATTTATTTATAATAATATTAGGATCATAATAATTTTAATATATATTATGTATATTTATATATATATATATAATATAATACTTTTCAAAAAAAAAAAAAAAAAAACTTACCTTATAAAATATATATTATATATATATAATATATATAATAATAATATGTGAGGATGTATGTATAAGGGGTTTTTTTTGTTTCTAATTTTTCTTCCCCTTGCATATTTTTATTACATATATATATATATATTAATTATATATAATATACATAATAATATATTTGTATAATATAATATATATATAATATATTGAACTATGTATTAAGAAAATATAATATAATTATAATAGATATATTTTATTATATAATATATAATAATACCCTATATATTATATAAAATTAACTTTTTATATTATTTGTCATGTTTTATTATTATATATTATAATAAATATTATATATAATATATATAATAATATATTATTTTGATATACACCGTTGAATGTACATATATATAATATTAATATTGTAAAACCTTTTTTTTTTCTAAGGTTTAAAAAAAAAAAAAAAAAAAAATGTAAATTAAACTATTTCTTTTTTTCAAAACAAAAAGTATATATAATTATAATATATATATATATATATATATATATTACATTTTCTAAATTATACCAGATATATGTATACATATAAAAAAAAAAAAAAAAGCTTCAAAAAAAATAATAAAAAATATTAAAATAAAAATATAAAATTCCACATTTTTTATATTTTTAATTTTTTTATAAATTATAAAAATTATGAAATTTTAAGAAAAATTGGTAAATATAATATAATATTAATCGAATTAAAAAAAAAAAGAGGTAATTAAATATTATATATTTTACATATATTATAAAAAAATAAATGAGATCTATAAATATATTAATATATATATGAAAAGAAAATAATATATATTTATTATTTAAAATTTTAAAATCTTCTTTTGAATATTCTCATTTTAGAGAAAGAAAAGGATATATGTTTTGTGTTCATATGAAAAAATATATTATATATATAATATAATATATGTATTTTATATATATTTTTGTTTTTGTGATTAACATTTTATTGTAAGAATATATAATAATGTATGTTATATATATTATTAAATAGTTTAAAGTATATTATATAAATAAATAAATATATATATATATATATTTTTGTTTAGATAATTTTTTGAAAGAATGGAAACAACAACGGCTGATATAAAACTTTTTAAAAAATGGTCATATGAAGAGATCAATATTGCTGACTTATCTTTGGTAAGGAAAAGGGCAAAAAAAAAATAAAATATATATATTATATATATATATATATATAATTTTTCTAACTTTAATTTTTTTTTTTTTTTTTTAGGTGGATTGTATAGCTGTGTCACAAAAGGCATGTGTTTATACCCCACATACTGCTGGACGTTATCAAAAGAAAAGGTTTAGAAAGGCGTTATGCCCAATTGTAGAAAGATTAGTAAATTCTATGATGATGCATGGAAGGAATAACGGAAAAAAATTAAAAGCAATAAGAATCGTAGCTTATGCTTTTGAAATTATTCATTTAATGACAGGAGAAAACCCAATACAAGTTTTTGTAAACGCAGTACAAAAAGGTGGACCAAGAGAAGATTCAACAAGAATTGGATCAGCTGGTGTTGTTAGAAGACAAGCAGTTGATGTCTCTCCTTTAAGAAGAGTAAATCAAGCTATCTATTTAATTTGCACTGGTGCTAGAAATGCAGCTTTTAGAAATATTAAATCTATATCTGAATGTTTAGCAGAAGAAATTATTAATTGTGCTAATGAATCATCTAGTTCTTATGCTATTAAAAAAAAAGATGAAATTGAAAGAGTAGCAAAAGCTAACAGATAAAAAGTTACCAACAAACAAAACAAATATTTTTATGTACACAAAAATATATATATATATATATATATATATGTATATATTTAAATGTACATATACATATCTTTATATGATCATATATTTTTATATTTTATATATGTTAATTTTTTTTTTTTTTTTTTTTTTTTTTTTAATTTTGGAAAATAGTAGGAAAAATATTTTTTTA
>NC_031487.1:672693-698305 GCF_001602025.1 Plasmodium gaboni | reverse complement strand
CATATATTTTTATATTTTATATATGTTAATTTTTTTTTTTTTTTTTTTTTTTTTTTTAATTTTGGAAAATAGTAGGAAAAATATTTATTTATCCACATTCTTCATATATTATCTATTTAACTTGTGTAATTCAAAATTTTATTTTTATTAAGAAAAAAAAAAAAAAAAAAAAAAAAAGAAGAAAAGAATAAAAGAATAAACTATTTAAAATTTTTTTAAATATCATTTATTATTATCTTTAGTAAAAACAAAAATATAGATATGCATATTTGTTTATCTGAAAAAAATTGGAGATATATTCATTTATGTTTATATATATGCTACAATAAATGAGGAAATACAACAAAAAAAATGTCTTATGTCCACATGGTGGATATAATAAAATAAATAAATAAATAAATACATGAACACATTACAAATAAATAATAAGTAAAAAAAAAAAACGTATAATATATAAATAGATCATTTTTTCAACTTTTTATATTCATGTAGATATAGACGGAAAAAACAAAAATAACAACACTGCAATAAAATTAAAAAACATTTATGAAAAGAAAAAAGAGAATGTGTGCTTTTGAATATAAAATAATATATATTCATATAAATTATTATTGCTTTAATAAAAAATATTAAATATATGTTCAATAATAGAACAACTTTATATATCCTTTTTAGAAATTTGTAAATTTCCATCTTGCTTTTAAAATTTGATAAAAATATTTTCACATTATTTTCTAAGCACATCAAATTGTTATTATTATTATTGTTCTTGTTTTTGTTGTTGTTGTTTTTATTGTTGTTGTTTTTATTGTTGTTATTTTTTATTGTTACTTTTTTGTTTATATCTTCAACGTCATGGTAATGTTTATAATATATCTTTATTTTTTTTTTTTTAATTACATTCGTTTTTTTTTTGTATTGTATCGATTCTTCCTTTTCGCAAGAAAGAAATGATTTATTATTTTTATCATTATTTGTGTCATGAAATTGTGATTTATTTCTTCGTTCTGTGGAAGAAGAATGACAATATAGAGAAGTATCCGTCGATATTTTATTTATATGGATACTGTTTGAATGTATATACGTATTACTATTCTTTATTTCTTCTTGCACTTCATATATGTTATTACTTTCTTCATTTTCCATCTTATTTTTAAAAAATAATTTATTTTCTCCTTGTTCGATGACTTGAAATTCTTTTTTTTTTTTCTTGGGTAAAAAATAAAAATTATTATTGTCTATAATTTCATTTTCATAAACTGACATGTTATTAGAAGTATCGTCATTTTTGTATTTTTTAAAATATTCATAATAATTTTTATATTTATAAAAATTTTTTTTTATTTTTTCATACTCTTTTTTGGTTATTATTTCATTGTTATAATATTCTTTATGAGAATCTTTTTTTTTTTTGTCTTCTTCTTCATCTTCGTGCTCTTTAGAATCATTTGAATATGTATTTATTTCTTTACATAAATTTTTTTTTATTACCCAGTTATGATCATATTTATTAATATCATGTTCTTTTTTTTTATTATAATTATCTGTATTTTTTTCTTCAACTGTCTTATGTCTTAATATTATTAATACATTTTTTAGTGATGTTCTTATAGTATCATATATGATGAAAGCTTTTTTAATAAAAAATGAATATATTATTTCATAAAATTTATTTATTTGTTTTTTTTTTAAAAATAAATGAATAGTGTTTTTATATACATATATATAGTAGTAAATTATAATGTTATTTTTTATATAATTAAATAAACAGAATAGACCTCCTATTTTGTTTTCCTTTTTATAAAATGTTGATATTATATATTTTTTTTTATTATTATTATTTTTTTTTTTTATATTTTGCACTTTATTTTTTTCACTTTGTGATACTTTAAATTTTCCATATATATGAAACTTTTTTACATATCTTAATAGAACAAAATAAAAAAAAAAAATGTACAAATCATTTTTTTTAATGTTGTTAATACTATTATAATCTTTAAACAAGTAATTTTTTTTATAATATTTATTTATTATCTTTATTAAATTCATAAATATAATTAAAGGAGTATTTATTTCACATATTATTAATATACAATAAAAATAAAAAAAAAACTCCTTTATGTGATAATTACATACTCCTATCAAAAATAACAATATATATAAAAAAATATAATTTAAGGATATATATATATCCTCATTTCTTTTCTTATCTTTTAATTCTTTAGGATTTTTATTCATATAATCATATTTTTTTTTATTTCCTACATAAATTATATTCTCATAAAAATTACAACATTCTTTATTCTTATTCTCATTATTTATTTTATTTATATTATTTTCATCATATACATTATAAATATTATCTTTATTCCTCATATTTTTACATAATCCCTTGTTATTATTATAATACTGCCCAATACAAATGAATAAACGTAAAAATAAACAAAAAAATATATATATAATAACCAATGTATATCTTAACCTTTCCTCTATCTTATTACTTTCAACTTGAAAATAATAATTCTGATCTTCATCTAACATATTTTTTTTACTATCATTATTGTATTTATTTAAAAAATATATATATATAACCATATAATTCAATAAAATAATATTCATAATAAAATGAATAATATGTATAGACATATAATTTCTTATTACCTTATATGTCATTTTTATAAATTTATGTATAGTTCTATAATCATTCTTAGTCATTTTTTTTTTTTTTTTTTTAATTATAACATAAAATAAGGATATTAATATAACATTTTTTTTGTAAATATTACCTCTTAAATATTACACATTGTTTATATATATTATATTATATTATATTATATTATATTTTTTATATAATACTTGAAAAAAAAAAAAAAAAAAAAAGTGGAGAGGATATTTTTTATTGTTTTTAGTAATATAAGGCCAATATTTATTTAAAAAAATATAAAAAAAAAAATACACACAAATAATAATAATATATATATATATATATATATATATATTCATATTAACAAAATAAGGATTATATAAATATATAATCATAAAATATTTAAATGGGTAAAGAAAAAATTTAAAAAACAAAAAAAAAAAAAAAAAAAAATTAAAATTAAATTATAATATAATATAATATAATATAAATGAAAAAGGAACGAAATTACAATTTTTTTTTTTTTTTTTTTTTCTTCAAAATTTAAAGATATATAAAAATATATATATTTACACATATATTTTTTATGTGCATCCTTCTTAATATATAATCATCATATACTATAAAATTTGTATATTCTTAAAATTAAATCCATCCTTTCCAGTTACATTAAAGGTAATATAACCTTCTTTACGAGCTGATATACAATTATTCATATCATCATCTATAAATATTATTTCATCAATATTGACAAAAAATTCTCGTCTTATCTGTAAAAATATATAAAAATATATATATATATATATATATGGAGAATGAACATATAATGCTTTTATAATTCTCCATAAGATATTTAAAAAATATATATTTATTATATGTTATATTTTCTTACTCTTTCTAAATGATATGACTTATCATTTGTCATAGGTTTATCCAATCCCAATGCCCTGTATTTTTTCGGTTCCTTATAATAACTAAATAAAAAAAATAAAGAATAAAAAAAATAATGACATTTAATAATCCAAAATAGGATATAATAAATCAGTACACTTATATAAATATATTTATTTTTATTTTATTTTTTATTACTATGGGTAATAGGCGTAAACCTTTTCAATTTTTGTTTCACATTTACTTTTCTTTATACAGAATTGGACTAATTCTGTACCTGCAATTAAATTTGATGATCTGCTTTTATTATATCGAATAGCTTCTTCATCTAATAAAATAAAATATATATATATATATATATATATTTATTTATTTATTTATTTATTTATATATATATTTACATATCCATTATACACACATTAATTTTTTTTTTTTTTTTCCAACCTGAAAAAGTAGCCACTGTAATTTTAATATCATTGGCATATAAAGCCTTTGAAAATATTTTAAAATGCTCAGATACAGACGTTCCAATATTATCAACATCATTTGATTTATCAATATATCCTCCTACAATCACAAAGTAAAAATATATAAATAAATAAATACATAAAAATATACATATATATATATATATATATATATATATATATATATTATTATGCACAGTATGTTCTTTACCTGAATGGGCACCGATTATAGTAAGGTCAAAATCAAACACAACCATTTTTATATCTATTGCCTTTAGTAATTGAACAAAATTGCTTATGCCTTAAAAAAAATAAATAAATAAATACATAAAAATATACATAAAAATATACATATATATATATATATACATATATATATATTTTTCCCAGTGGCTGATGGTATAGAACAAAATGTATATTTTTATATATTTGTATGTACAAAATAATTCTGAACAGTTCATAATTTTTCTTACTTTCGTCAGCATTTTTATGATCAAAATTCTGAACATACTTTTTTACCGCATTTAGCTTTTCAATGTTCATTTTTATTTATTGATAATTTAAACAAGTCAAGGAATGAATGGAAATATTTTAATGTTATTCAAACTAAATGGAAACAAACAAAATTGTGAAATTAAATGTAATAAAATATTATAATTTTAGATTAATAAGATTAATATTGTTTATAAAAAAAAATAATAAAATAAATAAAATAAAAATAAAATAAAATAAAAAGAGTCATCGTTATAAATATATATACATATATATTATATATATATATATATAATTATATATATGCTTACATATATATATTAATCCCTATTTTAAAAGAAATATATAATAATATATAATATATTTTTCCGTTTATAATATAAATCCCATGTGGATTTTTCATATAAATGTACCTCTAAAAATAAAATTCTTTAGATTATTTAAATTATTAAAAAAATAAAATAAAATAATAATAATAATGAAGTAGTTTTGAATGAAAGGCCTTTTTTCTTTTTATCATTTTATCCTTTTATAATAGAATACTGCACTTTAACTGTATAAAATAACATGTAAGAAATATATTTTAAATATCGATTCATACAAAAAAAAAAAAAAAAAAAAAAAAAATATGATATATTTTTTTTATATTATAATTATTAACGAATGGAAGGAAAATAAAGAGGAAAAATATTATCAAGGTGTTTTTTTTTTTTTTTTTTTCCAACGCATCATTTGTTTAGAAAAGGTTACAATATTACGAAAAAAAAGATAAAACATAAATAAAATTATACATACAGATGTTATAAATATATATATGTATATATAGTTGACATATTATTCCTATTGATCGAAAGGTTTATTTTATAATTATCATAAAATTTACACACGTAGAAAAGAAAGAGTATGTTTCTCTTTTTATAGTTTATAACATATTCTTTATTTATTTATTTATTTTATTTATTTATTTATTTTATTTATTTATTTATTTTTTTTTTTTTTTGTCTCGTCCTTGGCCTATGTAGATTTTCAAAAATATATTTAATTTTTAATTTTTTATAAATTAATTATTTCTCTTTTTATAGTTTATAACATATTCTTTATTTATTTTATTTATTTATTTATTTTTTTTTTTTTTTGTCTCGTCCTTGGCCTATGTAGATTTTCAAAAATATATTTAATTTTTAATTTTTTATAAATTAATTAGTATTAGCATTATTCATTTGAATAATGGAGAAATGTAAAAAGGTGGTGAGAATACACCTTATGTTTTTTCAAAAAATTTCCAATTATCAAAAAAAAGCTAAAATGGTACATTATGCACAAAAATATGTATATGTGTATATATTTAAAAACAAATAAAGCACATTTTAAAAAAATAATTAATATAAATATATATATATATATATATATATATATATACTTTTAAGGTGTGATACTGGACGAATGTGTCATATATTATATATATATATATATTGAGAGACAACAAAAAAAAGATAATAGCTCTTTTTTTTTTTTTTTTTTTTTTTTTTTTTTTTTTTTTTTTTTTTTTTTTTTTTTTTTTTTTTTTTTTTTTATTTCCTCTTTTGCTTTTTCTGGAATTTTTTGGACTTTAACAATCTCTTTTCCTTCTTACTAAGAACAGTTTGTTTTTTAATGTTGATATAATTTTGTTCTTTTTTATATTTTGAAATTTGTTTAGGAGTTTTTTCTAATAAGAATGTGTAAGCCAAGTGACCTAAGTGTATATCTTTTACATTAAAAATGGCTCTTAGATTTTTGCTGGTTGAATAAAAAGAAGTAATAGAACATAAGAATGCACTAGTTCCTTTTTCCATAAGAGTATTATTTGATTTAACTATAGTTTGCATATGATTGTGTAGAAAGTTTAAAATATCTTTTCCTACAGATTTTAAAAAATTAGGAATACAAAATTTTTTGAAATGGTTTATTATTGTATTTCCTAATATAATTTTTAATTGTATATTTTTATTTTTTAATATATTTAAAAATTGTTTTTGTGAGTTTAGTAAGAATAAATAAGCTGATCCTTGTTTATTTAATCTAGCAGTTCTTCCAACTTTATGTATATATTCTTCAAGAATTTGTGGTGGATCATATTGAATAACAACACTTAAAGAATCAAAATGAATACCTCTAGATATAATATCTGTACATAATAATATTGAATTGTTAATGTTTGAAAAGTCTATAAAATTACCTAAACGATCTTCTTTAGATAAATTCCCATGAAGTATATATATATTTATATTTTCAAATAAATAAATTCTTTTATGTTTATCAGCATTGATGTTATATAAATTCCCTGTTTCATCATTTAGATCATCATCATTTTGTATTTCTTCTAAATTTATATTTTTGTAAGACAAATTTATACGACCACTACCATTATGATTATTTTTATCATTATTATTTATATTATTTAATATATTTTGTTCTAAATGTTTTCTTAATAATTTTTCATCTTCTCTTTCTAATACTGGAGTTATTTTTTCATTCAATTTTTTATTTACTTCGATATTTTTTTTATTTACATCTGTTGGCCAATAAATACTTTTCAATAATATTTGTAGATATTCCACACTATGATGATTTGACAAGAACACCACTGGCTTCTTTTTCTTTTCTATACAATCTAATAACATGTATATTAAACAGATAAATTTCTGTTTCATATCTATAAGAATACAGTACTGTTTTAGTTGTTCAGGCAGTTCATAAGTGTTATTATCATCATCATCACCATATTTATTATTATTATTATTATTATTTAATTTTTTGTTCTCTAGGTTCATATTTGATTCATTGTTCCTATCCTCAGTTTCATCCCCACCATTTATGTCATTTTTTTTTTCTTTTTCTATCCATATAGTATTATTTGTTAAACAATAATTTGCCAGCGTTTTCATAGCATGGTTTAGAGTTGCCGATATAAAGATCATTTGGAATTTATCTGTGATAAATTGTTCATATTGTTTTGAAAGATTATTACTAATATTATTCATATTATTCATATTATTCATATTATTCATATTATTCATATCATTCATATCATTCATATTATTGCCACTCATATTTATATCATCCATATTGTCACGAATTATATTCTGTTCTTTTTTCTTCTTTCTGTCAACCTTCGAATACTCCTCTTGCTTTATTTTTCTTATCATATCATATATAAGTTTTATCTTGTCTTGGGTGCCCAAATATATTATTTTATCAGCTTCGTCTAGTACTACCATTTTTAAAAATGTAAGTTTAAACGATTTTGTGTGCTCCAAGTGATCCAATAATCTTCCAGGTGTACATGTCAATATAGATATCCCTTTTTTCAATCGATTTTTTTCAGATTTTTTTTTTTCTCCCCCAGTTATGCACGATGCTACTATATATGGATATGGCTTTGATAAAATACAAAATAAATTATTTATTTGTATAGCTAATTCTCTTGTAGGAGACAAAACCAAAATAAAGATACCCATATCTCTTGTAATTTTTATTTTTTCTTTCATATTTAATATTTTTTCTATTGCTGGTATAGCATAACATAAGGTTTTTCCAGAGCCTGTCATCGATTTTAAAAATATATCATTTGGTTTAAAAAATAAAGGAATACTCATTTTTTGAATACTTGTCATTTTTATAAAATTATTTTTTTCTAATGTATTTATTATTGTTTGACTTAACACATTTTTTAAATCACAAAATTTACCATCAAAAATTTTTTTATCATTTATTAGTTTTTTTCTTCTCTCATTAAAATTTATATTATTTAATTCTAGAATATCGTGTTCTTTTTTTGTTTTATCATTTTTTTTATGATTACAAGAATAATTATCATCATCATCATTATTGTTATTATTATCATAAATATTATTATTATTATTATCATCATTATTATTATTATTATTATCATCATCATTATTATTATAATCATTCATATTGTCATTATCATCTTTTAATAATCCTAGTATATCTACTTGACCTTTTTCTGAATTGTCATTTTTCTTTTTCTTCTTCCAAATATTATTAAACTTATTATTTGTTTTCTTTTTATTTCCTCCTTCTCCAATATTTTTCTTATTCTTAATAAATTCCTTGGACATTTTGCCCATCAACATGTCAGTATGTTGTTGTCTGTTTTTTTTTTTTTTTTGATCATGCTTATTTATATTATGGTGCATATGCACCTTGTGTGATTTTTGGCTTTTCTTGAAAATTTTGCCCATTGGTTATATTCTAAGTATATAAAAAAATAAATAAATTATATAAATATTATATATATATATATATAAATATTATATATATGTTTGTATGACAGGACATATATAATTCTCAGATTATATTCTCCATCATACTACTATATATATATATATATATATATATATAAAATCAATAAATACATAACAACATATAATTTTTAAAAAAAGGAAATATTTATGTTCCCCAAAATTTTTAAATATATATAATTAACATACAAGGAGAGAAAAAAAAAAAAAATAAAGGATATTTTTTTTACATATAAAATTATATATATATATATATATAAACTACAAAAAAAAAAAAAAAATTTAAATAAGTTTTTTTCTATATAGATAAATATAAACAGAAATATATAATTATATAAATATATATATTATATTTTATATTTATCTTTCCATTTATTTATGAATTATTGAGAAAAAAATTTTTGTTCCTTAATCATTTTTTCCAGATGTGATTACAACATTTAATTATAAATTATATATATAATGACGTTATATTATAATATATATAATATATATATTATATACATTTATATATATTATATTATATATAATTATTATAATAAAAATTTAAAATAATACAAAAAAAATGATATATATGAAATATAAAATCACATCTTTTATATTTAAAAAATATATATATAACATAAATATATATATATATATATATATAATATATATATGTATTAAAAAAAAAACCAACGGGTACCAGTGCCCTAAAAAAAAAAAAAAAAAATAATAAAAATAAAAATATTATACATATAAATATATATATATATATATATATATATATATATATATATGTATACCTTCATTTTTATGTATATAAAATATTAAAAAATATGTAATAATATTTTTTTGTCATTAAATATATAATTTAAAGTAAAATTTTAAAATTTATTATTTTAAATATATATATATATATATATATATATATATATATTTATATTTATATTTTTATTATTTTAATATATGTAAAAACAAGTCTTACATTTGCTGACCTTTAATAAATATCTTTATCTTTATCTTTATTTTTATCTTTATTTTTATTTATTATTTATTTTTTTTTTTTTTTTTGTGATGAATTTTTTTTTTTTGTTAAAGGACAAGAATAATATTAACTTGGAATGTTTAAACAATGATAAAATAAATTTGTATATATATTTAGATGATATATATTATCGTAGTGGTGATATATTTAGATGTATAATTCAAGTGAGTGGTCCTGAGAAATATATAGGAAATATAAAATTAGATTACGTTGTATTATATATATATGGAATATGTATATTTAATAATGATATAATAAATGTAAGTGAAGAATTACTAAAAAGACACGACAATATACATTTACCTTTTTATAAGAAGAAAGAAGATACAAATGAAAAGAAATTTTTAATATTTTATACTAATTCTATAATATTATGTAGTGATATATTATTTAATAAATGTAATAATAATTTTTATTATTCTTTAGAATGTTTACTTCCATATTTTATACCACCAACATATAATGGTAACAATGTAAAAATTAAATATTATTTATATGTTGAAGCACTTAAAAGATTATATAAAAATACAAAAGATTTTATTACAAAAAAATATGAAGCTAATTATTCAATACATATTATTAATACAAAATATAAAAATAATCCTATATTGAATTTTTCATATTATCCAATTAAACCATATGATATAAAATTATATAAAGAAAATGAGAGACATACATATTTACATCATAATTTTTATATTTATATAAAAGAATTGGGGAATACAAACAAATTTATAAATAATTCAGATGATATAAATAAAAATTATATTAATAATAATAATAATAATATTATATATAAACCATTATTATATAAAACAATATATAATATATCTTATATTCCAACCCATATATATAATAATATTAAAAAAAGTAATTTTGATTGTTTTATATGTATTTATAATTTGTTCTCACAAAGAAAAGAAGATTCTTCTATCTTCTTATTAAATTATATCATTCCCAATTATAATTATTTTTATTATCTACATTGCTTTTTATATATAATATATCATTATAATTATTTTAAAAATATTCTTAAATGTAATCGTAATTATAAAAATTTTTATTTATCAACCATAAATAATAATGTCTCTTTTTTTCTCTCTATCCTAGACAACATAGAAAAGGCAAACACAAAGGGAATCATGTCAGATGAATACAACCAGAGAGAGCACAATGAAAAGGTAAATATATATGATAACACAAAGGGAATAATGTCAGATGAATACAACCAGAGAGAGCACAATGAAAAGGTAAATATATATGATAACACAGAGGATACAAATACATTTAATTGTTCTAATAAATCATTAAATGAAGAAAAAAAAAAAAATACAGATATATATCATATGAATGATATTCATCCTATTATGTATGATGATAAAGATTTGCATAATTTTTATTTTTGTAAATACGAAAATTTTATTTTTAATGATATTATATATGAACCTGTTTTATGGTTTGATAATTTAATTGTAGATAATTATAATAAAGTTACAACTTCTAAAGAAGAAAAAGATACACACATAGAAAAGTCAAATGAAATAATTAAGAATAATCAAAATGGTGACTCTGAAGATACAACAAAAAGAAAAGATCATGATGATAATAACGAAAAAAATATTAGAAAATTAAAAAATAATACTAGTTCAAATGAAAAAATGTATGATTTGTCAAATGATAATGTTAAAAGTGACACAGAAAAGAAAATAATTTGTCAGATGAATGAAAAAAAAAATAAAGATGAATATAATGTGATATATAATAATAAATTTTATAAAATGGATACTATCATAAAATATATGATTAGAAATAATATGTTCAGATATTATATTAATAAGAAAAAAATAAAAAATGATTTTATTACAAATAATGTAAAGGATCAAAAAAATATGAAATATGAAAACACCAAAAAAATGAAAATCAATTCACCTAATATATATAATATTAATACGAATAATAAAAATGTTTGTATTATATCATTAAAGGATAAAATAAATAATAAAATAACAAATGTTTTTAATTATAATAATAGCATTATTAATATAAATATAAATTTAAGAAATTCTCAAATATGCACAAAACATATTGATATATCTTTAAAAAGGTTAGAAAAAATTAGATTGAAAAAAAAATTTTTTAATATATCAAAAAATATATCTTTTTATGATGAAAATAATATTATAGAAGAAGAAGATTATTCATCTAGTTCTTATAAAACAACATCATATAATTCAAAAAATACGTCTTTATCATCTACATCTATATCATCATTACAATTAAATGTTCCATCAAAAAAAAAAAAAAAATCATATAATAATGTCCTATGTAGTAATAAAATAATTCTAGAACAACATATTAGTACTTTATCATGTTGTGAAAAAAATATAAATATAATATTGAATGAAGATATTATTCCAACATTTCAAAATGATATAATAAGTATAGATTATTTTATAGATATGGATTTTTATTGTTTCAACAATAAAGACAATACATTACAACCATTTTCGCTGCAAACATCTTTTGATCATGTTTACAACATGTCTTTTCGCATACCTATATATATTATAGACACTATGCAATATGAGGGTAGTATAAACATGAATTCTACAAATTTTTCTACTACTATGATAGAAGACGAGCCATTTGATATGCACCAAATATATTTAAGAGAAGGTCATAAGTATGACTACGTGGATAAGAGGTGTTACATAAAAAATTTAGAAATATGACAAATAAATAAAATATTTATATATATTATATATATATATAATTGCGTGTGTGTATATTTTTTATTTTTGCATGTTATAATGTATTTTGTATTTTGTATTTTGTATTTTGTATTTTGTATTTTATATTTTATATTTTATATTTTTTATTTTATATTTTATATTTTTTATTTTATATATTATATTTTATGTGCAGTGACATCTTTTTAAAGTTTCATGTGAAAAGATAAGAAGCACGATTATAAGTGCGGCTCATGAAAAAAGAAAATGATAAAATAATATATATAATTTGAATATATATTGCAACAATGTTATATTTTAAAAAAAAAAAAAAAAAAAAAAAATATATATATATATATATAAAAATATATACATATATACATTTATACATATATACCTTTATACATATATATATCTATACATATATACATCTATACATATATTCATGTATGATAAAAAAAAAATATGGACATAAACCATTATATATAATATGTATTTTTCTTTTTCTTTTTTTTTTTTTTTTTTTTTTTTTTTAATTTTTAAGTCATAATATTGACGAGGAATAATATATACATACATATATATATATGTATATATATATATATATATATATATATATATGTATATATTTTTCTCGTTAGAATAGATTTTTTTTTGTTTTATAAATATTTGTTTAAAATGCTGAAAAAATACAATATTCATAAATAAATCATATATGTAATTTCATATATCTTATATGGCATACCAAATAAAATATATATACATATATATATATAACATATATATATATATATATAACATATATATATATTTATTTATTTATTTCGACACAGTTTATACATTTGTGTGTCCTGGTTGATGATATAAAGTTTTAAAAAATTAGCATTACTCAGTTACATAACATACTGGGTGGTATTTGCTAGATTGTTGTTTAAAAAAGTTGATTCCGTTTATATTTCCTTCTGATATATCTTTTGTTATATTAAAATAGATATCATCTAATTTTTGTGTTGAGTTATAATCGTTTAAAGATTTATTATTATATTGATTATTTTGTGTATATTGATTAATATTATCATAATAATAAAATCCATACATACATTCGTTCATAAATATTTGAATAATTTGACCTTGTCTTATATGTTTATTATTTATAATTTCTGTGTAAACACATAAATTACATTTTACTTTTGATTTCAAATCATCAATATTATCACATTTAAATTCTACGTTTTTTAGAACCCCTTTTGCATAATTTCTATATTTTTCTATATATTTCAATTTTTCTTCCATTTCTTTTTTTTTTCTATTATTTTCATCATTTTTTTTTATTTCTTCAAAATTTGATACATTTTTCTTATTACTCATATTATGATTATTTTCATTTTCATCTAAAGGTTCTTCTAATAAACTTATTTCTCTTGATAATAATTTTCTTATGGTCTCCTTATACATATTTACATCACTCGTAGGCACATAAAAAACTTGTTTCATATCCTTGTTCCTCTTGTCATAAAAAACGCATTTAGATATTTTATTTCCTCTTGAATATACACCACTTGAAGACAAAACAACAATTAAACAAAATAACAACAACAAGAAAATATTCGACATCTTTCTAATATAATAATAATGAATATTTGTATTAGATGAATAAATAAATCTCACAAAAATTTTAATATCCTATAAAAATAAAATGTAAATATAAAATGTAAATATATAACATATATACATATATATATATATATATATATATATATATATTAATTGTTGTATATTTTAATATACAAAAAAAAAAAAAAAAAGAGCGATGATATTTATATATACACATTCAAATTATGTAATGAAAAATATAAAAGCCATAAACATTATTTTATAAATAAATATATACATGAACATTCTTGTAACGATTTAATTTCTTGGAACATTAATAGGGGAAATTAATATTTCATAAAATAAATAAATAAAATGAATAAATAATACATATATATATTTAATAAATATTACATATATATATATATTATATATATGTTATTTATTTGTTATTTATTTGTTTATTTTCTTTTTACCTTTGATATAAAATTTTTAATATATTATTTTTTACACTTTCTCAGTTTGTGTTCTTATAAGAAAAAATAGCTATCTTTTTATTTTTTAAAAAATAAAATTTATAAATTAGAAAAATTAAAAATAAATTAAAATAAAAATAAATATATAAATAAATATATAAATAAATATATATAAATATATATATATATATATAAATATATGTATATGATTTATTTATTATATAATATAATAAGGCTTAGGATCAATTTTCAAGTTTTAATCTTATTTATTGTATTATTATATATGTACATGCTTTTAAACATATATATTAATAAATATATTATTTTAAAAAGGAAAAAAAAAAAAAAATAAATAAATAAATATATATAAGAATTTTTAAAAATATATATAATTTGTAAGCTTAAAAATATTATTAATATATATAATATATTAATAAAAATAATATAACACATATATATAAATATTATTACATACAATGTTTTTATTAAGTGCATATATAAATATATATATATAATATATATAAAATATTACATATTTATATTCTTATGAACAAAAAAATAAGAGGCTTTATTTTTTTTTTTTTTTATTCTTATTTTATAAATTATTTCCCTACAATAAATATAATGAAAAATAAAATAATTAAATAATATAAAGAAAATTAAGAGAACCCTAATTTTCCTCATCTAATAAAAAAAAAAAAAAAAAAAAAAATATATATATATATATATATATATATAAACATATATATAATATTTGTAACGTATTATGTTTATATTGGTACTTCAAATATTATACACATTTGCGTTGTATGAAAAAGGAAGATCATTTTATATCTTCTTCCACATAAATATAATGTTTTATCATATGGGCTTATAAATAATAATACATAAAAAAAAAAAAAAAAAAATATATATATATATATAATATATATATTATTTATATTACGAGATATGTTCTTATTTTTTTATTTTTATTTTTTATTTTTTTTTTAAAGGGGACCCGTAAAAAATACGTATAAAGCCGAATATATATCTCCACATACAATAAAATATTTTAATCATTTTATTTATATTTTTTCTGTGATATTAGCATAATATTGTCAATATTTAAGAAACGAATTAACATGTTTTCAAACAGTTCAAAAAAAAAAAAAAAAAAAACAAAAAAAATATAAGAAATATAAGAAATATAAAAAATATAAGAAATATAAAAAATATAAGAAATATAAAAAATATATGATACTATATAAGATATATATTATAAGAACGCGTAAAATATTAGCCACGTAAATATTTTAAGTCGTTTCACCATAAAAAAAAAAAATAATAAAATACATATAAATACATATAAATACATATACATATATACATATATACATATACATTATATTGCCATATAACACCATGATATATACTATATCCCCTTTTATGATTTCTTTTCTGTTAACACAGAATCACAGACAAAACAAAAATGTGTACATGCAAAATGATTACTATGGTCACATTTATAAACATATAATATACGATTAGATTCAGACGAATTCCATTTTGTTATATTAGGATTCATACTTTCTTTATTTAAAGATAGTATATAACTTTTTTTGGCTAGTTGCATATTAAACTTATGTGTATGAGTTGGTTGTTGAAAATTAATAATTAGTCCTTTTTTTTTTTGATAAGAATAAAATTTCATGCTTTCTTTAATTTTCTTTTGAGCAACTTCACTTGTATCGTTAAAAAAGATATAAGTGTCACATAGATTTTTTAATACTTGTATTAATGGCATCTTTATTAATTTAATATCCAATTTTTGTTTATATTCTGATAATATTTTTTGACATACATTTTGTGTTTGATTATAAGAATTAATATTAATAACAAAAAGAATAATTTGTTCAAATATATAATTAAAAAAAGGTAATATTTTTTTTTTTTTTTTTTTAAAAGTAATAGAATTTATTATTTTTTCATGTATATCTATATAACCTTTTAAACATTCATTAAGTATATATGATATGATATATTCATTTATTTTATTATTTCTTATTTTATTCTTTTTTAAAATAAATGATAACATATATATATATAAAAATATATTATTATATTCTTTTATTATAAATAACCATCGAGATTTAATCAACCGTTTTTTATGTCCATACATATTTTCACACTTGTTATTTTTTTTGGAATTTCCATTTCTACATTTTATATGTAGCTCCTGTGAATGTGAATTATAGCATATACTACTTTGTAATTCATTATCACAATTATTTTGATTTATATGTTTATTTAAACATTTATTTGTACTTTTATTTATATGATGATCATATGTTCTTTTAATAACTATCTCTTTTTCAACACCCTCAGTTGTATGACAAGGTGCCATCCCGTTTTTTTTATTAATCACAAAAGATTCCAAGAAATGGGGCTTGTGCTTTGAAATATAATTGAGATTTGTAAATATTTTCTGAATAAATATATGTTTGTCTTTAATAATTGTTTGTGTTTTTTGTTTAGATGAATCGAATAAACTTTTTTTAATTTTTTTTTTTTTGAGTGGTATTTTATAAAAATTATATATATCAACATTATGATCAAAATTTATAGAAAATATATCATCATAAGTTACCCTTGTCGAAAAAAAAAAAAAGGATTTAATATTTTTTTTATTATTATTATTATTATTTTTTTTATTATTATTTTTATTATTATTATTATTTTTTTTATTTTTATAACATTTCTTCAGAACATTATACAATTTAGATATATTATTTTTTATTTCTTTTAAACATATTTGTATTATTTTAAAAAATTTACCTTGCTTCTCATATATATATAATATAATATTTATATTATGATATTTTTCATATATTGACATATATGCTTCACAATTTATATCCTTTACACATTTATAAACTTTTTGTTTTTTATATTTACATAATAAGTCTATATATTTTACAAAGTGTTTTTTGAATATATAACTTTTTATCTTTCTTGGAAATTTAATTTTATATAATAATAAAAAATAAATTCTCATTCTTATCATATCATTAAAATTATTTGTTGATGATAATAATAAACTTTCAATAAAATATAAGGATATATAAAAAATAAAAAATTTCACATAATACAATGATGAATACTTATAATATTTTTTATTATATTTATTTATATTATTAAAAATATTTTTATTATATAATATATTATTTTTAAATGATAAAAGCATTTTTTTATAATTATCATTTTTTTCTTTATCATGTATAATCTTATCACCATAACAGATGATATGTTCTTTCATTTTGTTTTTTTCATATCCTTCTATATTATCATTATTATTATCATTATTATTATTATTATTATTATTATTATTATTATTATTATTATCACTGTATGTACTTTTATTTTCTAAATTAGGTTCAATGTTACTAATTTCTTCAGTTTCTTGTAGATATGTTTCACTTTTGCTAACCCCATAAAGTCTTTTTTGACACGTATGCAGAATACTATCATCAATATTTTCTTCCTTCTCAAAATAATCATTATTATTTTTAGTATATTCAACATTTTGATTAGGTTGAACATTTTCATCTCCCTTGTCATCCTCACCATTGATCATGTTGACCATTCCATTTTTTTGATCTTTTTGATTTTTTCCATTTTTATCATTTTTTTGATCTTTTTGATTTTTTCCATTTTTATCATTTTTTTCATATTTTTCATATTTTTCATATTTTTCATATTTTTGATTCTTTTCATATTTTTTATATTTTTTATTCCCCCTCCATTTCGATATCCTTTCCATCTGTATTTTTTTTTTTTTACCTTTTTTTAACATGTCCACACTCTTACTATGAAAAAAAAAATAATTATTCAAAATATAATGAACAAATAAATTATTTAACAAGTTAATATTTTTTAATAAGGTAGTATAAAAGAGATATCCGTATATTCTTTTTTTCAAGCGTGTCTCTTTATAAAAGTAATATATTTTAAAATATATGTATTCATATAAATCGTTTAGTTTATATTTTTTATAATATTCAATAACAACATTGTAATATCCAAAATAATCAAAAAGGAGAAGGCAAATATTTGTATATTTTTTTGTGCAACTGAAGAATAAAATGTATTTCAGAAAATTATCGATAAGTTTTTTTTTTTTATAATAAAGCATATTGTTCTGTTTATTATGACATACACTATTATAATTATCATATATATTATCATTATTATATATATTATCATTTTTATTATTAATATTATCATTTTTATTATTAATATTATCATCTTTCTTTTCGTGGTCATTTTTTTTCAACCCCTCTGATACCATTATCAACTTCTTAACATATAACAACAAAATATATCTTAATTCATTTTTACAAAATTTTATTGAACATATATTATTTATTTTTTTCTTTTTCTTCATTCTTTTATTAATCAAAGAAATATCTTTTTTTGTATGAACGACATGTTTATCACTTCCTTTGAATATACTTATCTTGGCTTCTTTTTTATGATTCAATGAATTAGATTTATTTGTTATATTATAATATATATTCTTATTAGGAGATTTATTTTGTTTATGCTCATTATTATTATTATTATTATAATTTCCATTATATATATTATTAAAAGAATTATTTATATATTCTGATATATAAATCTTTTTGTTGATATCTTTCTCCGTATTTGTTCTTCTTATATATGTTTGGGGTGTATGACATTCCATATGATTATATGTAATATATGTTGAAAAATGATTCAACAAGTAGGATAGATCAAATGAGTATACCTTTTTCATAATATACGTTATTATATTAAAATCTATTTCGTTTTTATGCATATGAAGATTATATAAAATCGTTTTTTTTTTAAGGAGAATTTTTTTTTTTTTTAAATTTAATATTTTAATATAATTGTTATCATATATATCTTTTTGAAGATTAAATGTGGATAGGAAGTTATTCCATTTTTTTTTATATTTTTTATAAAGATGATAATTAAACATACTAATTTGTAAATTATTATTATTATTATTATTATTATCATGGTGTGTCATATTATATTTGTCATATTCTTTATTATCAATTTGAAAAAGAAAATGAATAAAATATATATTCATACATTCGTCAAATAAAAAATCTGTCGAAAAAATAAAGAACAAAAGAAACATATATGTAGTATATTCTATAACTTTCTTCATATGATTTTTAATAAAAAATAATTGAAAAATAATCCACTGGATTAAACTTAGCATCTTATTATTTTCTACAGTTCTTATATCTGATGAAATGATAATATAATTTTTCATTTTTAAAGAGAATTTTCTAATATCATCATAATGAACACATGTGTCTATTTTATATATTATATGTTTATATATATCTTTTATATTTTCGACATTTTGTTGTAATATAAAATATAATTTATTTTTATAATGAACATATGATACACTTAAGTGTATGTAAAACTCTAAAATGTTTTCAATGAATATATTCATTATATAATTATAATTGCTATTATTATTACCATTCATATTATTATTACCATTAATATTATTATTACCATTCATATTATTATTACCATTAATATTATTATTACCATTCATATTATTATTACCATTCATATTATTATTACCATTCATATTATTATTATTGTGGTGATAAAAAAAAAAGAAATTATTCATTATATAAAAACAATTCGATAAAGCCATTTGAAATAATAAAAACATTCCATTCTTATCTAAATTAAAAAAATCATTTATATTAAATTCGTTTTGTATATTTCTCATTTTATTCTTACAATTTATTTTATTTATTGATAATATGGTTTCTCTTTTTTTTAACATGTCAAATTCAAGGAATGATTCATATGTTCTGTTTTGTATTTTTTTCATATTATTAGGATTATTATATATTATATAATTTTTATAAATATCAGAACCATTATTTGAGCTGGGTTCATTATTATGGTCGTCCTCCACATTCATAGGGCATCTCATAGTATGATTACTTTCTTGTTTGTCGTATATATTATTATCATTATTATGTGTGATGTTAAAATTTTGATCACATTGATCATATTGCCCACATTGATCATATTGCCCATATAGGTCATATTTTTTATTATCATCACTTTTATTACTATTTATTATTTTTTTTATTATTTTTTTGTGTTCTTCAAAATGAGCCATATAATTTCCTTCCATCCCATTCAATCCTTCAAAGAACAAACCAGAGAGAATATCTTTTTCATCTTCTATTAGTAAACATTTTTTATCATATCTTTTACACATATATTCTATTAGAGTTACAATATTTTTATTAAGTCCATAATTTTGTTCCTTCTCATAAAGAAGAGGAGAATAAACAAAGAAGACTTTATTATAATAAGACGAATCATCGATACAAATACGATATATAGATATATTATTATTATTATTATTATTATTATTATCATTTATATTATCACCATTATAATTACAATTTCTTTGCTGATTATTTCCTTTTTGTTTTTTTAAAACATATATATCTTTAATATAAACCATGTGCCTCTTCTCATTCACATATGTATCCATATAGATACTAAATGGTTTCTTAAATAGAACACAATATAAATAATAAAGAAAAAAATTTGTTTGATAAAAATTATTAAATATATATATTGGTATATAAATTGGAAACATTTCATTCTTTATATTATTATCTTTACAAAATTTGAAAAAAAAGATATTCTTTTTTCTTATCATATATGATATAAAAAATTCACATATGGTTGTTTTATCTTCATTATGTTTATTATATAAATAGGAACTTATATGTAATGGTAATAAAGATATAATATTTTCAAGATTTTTTTCAAGATTTATATTTTCAAAAAATTTACAGAATTTATTAATTATACAAATAAAACAATATATCTTTTTTATTTGTTTCAAATTTTTTTTTATATTCAAATATTTATCAATAAAATAAAAATCAAATGTTACAGACTCGTTTATATATTCCTTATTTTTATCTTCACATATCATCATATGTCTATTGTAAATATTATGACTTTCTTCTTTATTCTTATAAAGTATTTCATTGTGATTATCAGAAGAATGGAGTTGATCATGTTGGGGTTTATTCTGAATCTTTAAAATGAATATAAATTTTGATAGAAATGCATTATTCATAATATTATCACAATAATTATCATTATGGTCATTTTTTTCATTGTCATAATTTTTGTCATAATTTATATTTTTCCTTTTCCCCTTTCCAGATGTGATACCCATCTGTCGTTTAAACATTCTATTACCCCCCACCTTACTCCTAAGAAACGCACAAAAGAACAAGAACAAATCATAATATGTATCATCATATAAACAAAAAATACTATAAAACCTTTTAAAATATTGTAACAAGTTATATATTAAAGAATCATGAGTAAGGCATATTTTTTTATTTATTATATAAGGTTCACATATATAAAAATAAACACTTTCTATATTATATGTTTTAAATAGATGGAATATATATTCATATAGACTTATATTAAATTTTATACTCAATTCTATACTTAAATAACATAAGTGTATTAATTCTTCAATACATTCTTTATTAATAATTTTATTATTTATATATATACCTTCTTCTTCATCTTTTAATATTACTGTTTTTTTATTTTTAATATATTCATAATCATTTATATTATTATCATCTATAGATAAATTATAACTATCTTGATCATTTATAATATTTTTATGATATATATTATCTTCTTTACACAAAGGAATATGTGACTCTTCTTCCTTTTTTTCATCGTCTGATAAAGAATATGATAAAGTTGTTGAAATAGATGATACTGTGTAGGTAATATCCCTCATGGGTGTATATTCATAAGAAATACATCCACTGAAATTATCATAATTATTAAAATAATTATAGTCATCATTTTTATTATTATCATCATTTTGATCACCTCTATATTTTATAAAATAATTATTATTACATATTTGCTTCTCTTTATAGTCTTTATAGTTTTCTATAATATCACGCATTTGTGTCTCGAAAAAAAAAAAAAGTAATTTTTGAATTTGTATCTTTTTTTCTTCTTCCTTGAGAGAAAAGTCGCTAAGCACACACACATCTCCCTATCAAAATAAAAATAAAAAAATAAATAAATAATAAAATAAAAAAATAAATAAATAATAAAAAATAAGCACACACATACATAATATATGTATATATATATATATATATATATATATTTATATATTTTTATTTTTTTAGGTAATGATCGCCTTATTTAACTTACGTTGTAAAGGTGTAATATAAACATGAGGAGGAGATCATATTTTTTATAAATGAAAAAAAGATAAATCATATATATCAAAGAGTTAATGACTATGATATCCACTTTATTATTATTTAATATATATATATATATCAAATTAATATAAAAAAAAGATGAATTATTTTTGGAATTTTGTTCATTTAATGTTATATCTTGATTAAATAAAGAAAACATAAAGTTAGCGATTTTATCATTTTTATTTAACTTTATATTTTTCTTATTTATATTTATAAATCCATCATAGCTTTCATATATGTTATAACCTTCAGATATGACACGACTAGTTACATTATTAATTTTTTTTTCATATAATAAAAGAATACAAAAATCTGTATTTCCTTTTAACATTATTTGATATACATATAATTTATATTTATCATATATAATAATAATATTATTATCACAACTTTTAAAAAAATATATAGAATGATTTAATATATATTTATATTTTATAACAACCTTACAAACATATTCAAAAATAGTTATTGATTTACCATATGCAGCACAAAAATTATTATTTTCTAAAATTCCAAGGAAAGGAATGTAACTTATATAATCATCTTTTAAATTATATTTTTTATCATTGTTATTATGAATCTCATATTTTTTCATTTCATTTGAATCTTCATTCTTTTCATTTATATTTATATTCTTTTCATTTATATTTATATTCTTTTCATTTACCTCCTGTTCACTTATCACATCGCCATTTTTATCATATAGTAAAACAAAATAAATAGCTTCATTTTTAAAAAGGGTGATCTTATTAAAATACGATATGACCATATAAACATTATTATTATAAAATGCCGTGTTTAATATCTTATATTTAAATTTGATATCTTTTGTTATTGTTATCATGCTATTAAAAATATTTTTATTATTATTTAAATATATTATATTATAAGGTGTAAAGTATAACAATTTTTTTTCTTTAATATGTAAGGAAGAAGATATATTATTTTCTTTATTTAAAAAATTTCCTTTTTCTATATAGTTATATAAATATTTATATTGAACTTTTGAATCACATAAAAGAATTTCAAAAACATATATACAATTAGAAGTATTTATACATAATTTATTCATATCATTAATATGAATATTTTTTATCTTTTTCAAATTATCATTTTTTATAATAGCATAATGAGGATATTTATAATAATTAAAGTTTAAATTAATAGGTCCTTCTTCATCTTTAAAAAAAAAATCATCAATATTATCTTTTCCTTTAAAAAATATTAAATTGTTTATATTAATAAATTTCCAACTAAGGATAATGACTTCATTATTTTGTGTATGCAGACAAATAAAATAATTATTTAAGCAAAAGCTTTTAATAGATGGGGGTGACAAATTGTAATTATTATGAGAGTTCTCTTCACTCACACTAACACAACTGTTATGTGGATTATTATTTGTATTACTAATATTATTTATATTACTTATATTATTTATATTACTTATATTATTTATATTACTTATATTATTTATATCATTTGTATTACTTATATTATTTATATCATTTGTATATTCATATATATTTTTTTTATCATATCCTTTCGAGTTTAATATATATACATTTTTCATATACCACTTTTTTAAATATAATAAATTATCTTTATTATAAATATATTTATTATATATATTTGTAATTTCGGTCAGATTTTTTTTTCTTATAAAATATTCCATATATAAAAAGTGCACATCTCTCAAATAATTATTATTATCATCATCCGGGCTAATATAATTGTAATTATTATTTTCATTATAATACACAATATCTAATAATTTATTTGTTTGATCAGTTTCATTATATTCACCTTTATCCTCTTTGTTCATATTTTTAATTTTATTATGTATGTCTTGTTCATACACTTTCTCTTTTTTATCATCTACATATATTTTTTTTTGTTTATCTTGATGAGTATTTTTTTTTTCTTCTGTGTCATTCGTATGATAATAATTATAATTTTCATCCTTATTATAATCATTATAAGATTGTTCATTCGTTTGTTTATATTTAAAAATTTTTTTTTTCTTATATAAATATAAATATTTATATATCATATTATTCATATCTGTATTATATTTTGTAAGTCTGTATTTATTTTTTTTAAGAAGAGCATGTAACAAATGAGCATCAAAATTTAAGGTGTGTATATTTAAAAAATATGCTTTATTCTGTTTTTCCTCTTTGACAAATTCAAAAGGAATATGCTTTTTATTCTCATCATCGAAATGAATATTATTATTTTGTAAATAATTATCATTATGTTTCTTATTGTCTCCACCATAATTTTTATTTTTAATATCATCTATATTTTTAATATAATCTTTATTTTTAATATCATCTATATTTTTAATATCATCTATATTTTTAATATAATCTTTATTTTTAATTTCATTTTCATTGTCTTCATTGAATATCCAATCATCATCGTTATCACTTTGTCGGTTTAATATTTCATCCACTTTATCATAAAATAAATCTTTTTCATTTTTTTTTTTTTTATTCTCCTCATTGTAAATGTCTTCACTTCTTTTGCTATTACAAGAGTTGGATGACACACAAAAATTATTACAACTATGAATATTATTATTATTATATATATTATTATTATTATTACAGAGCTGTTCTCTTTT
>NC_031487.1:667974-671962 GCF_001602025.1 Plasmodium gaboni | reverse complement strand
TAGCTTGTACTTTTCTCTTTAAGAGAAGAACATAAATCATAATTTACATCTTCATTTGAATTTTTTTTGTCTCCTGGTATCATAAAAAAATATCTAAAGGTTGTAGTAAAATATGAAATATATATTTTTTTTAAACTTCTCCCCCCCCTTATTTTATTAACAAAAAAAAAGAAAAGAAAACAGAAAGAAAGAATTAAATAACAATTATATACAATACAAAATTATATTATATTGTTGTATATATATTTACCATTTTACAATATATATATATATATATATTTATATGTTTTCATATTATATTTTCTTTGCCCTTATTTGCTATTACACATTTTTTTATACAACTCTTTTTGTTTTCTTTCATAATCTTTTTTTTCTATTATCATTTTCTTCTCTAAAATAGCTGCTTCAACATCATCATTTTCTAGCTTTTTGATTATATCTAGGTCTTCATTGCATTTATTAAATTCCTTTAAAAAAAATAAAATAAAATAAATAAAATATTAATATCTATATATATATATATATATATATATATATATGTGTCATGATAAATTATATGTTAATATATATTTATGTTAGAGGAAATATTTTTTAATTTTTATTGTTCTATTATACTTGTAAACATAAAAATGAACTAGCTCTTCTTAAAAATATTTTAATAAGAATGTCTTTCTTTATGATATATTTTTTCTCTCTTAGATTATCATTCGATTTATCCTTCTCATTGTCACTCATATTGTCACGTATATTATCACTTTTATTGTCACCCATATTATTATTTTCCTTTTTGTTTGTTTCCTCATCTCCCATATTATAATGCTCCAACATTTCATTCAGATTGATCAAATTATCTATTATTATATTACATTGATTTATACAATCTGAGTATTCTTTTTTTTTATAATGATATAAAGATAAATTTAATCTGAGAGATATTTGCATATCTCTATTTTTGTTTGTAGGAATACCTAAGAAATAAAAAAATGTGTTCCCCTTTTTTTGTTTTTGCCATATCAACAAATATATAAATATATACATATATATATAAATATATATATATATATATATATATATTTATCTATTTATTTATTATTTGTCATATGTTTGTACCTCTCATAGAATATTTAATACATTCCTTTAGTGCCTGCCTCCATATTAAATTGGCCTCTTCCATATTTCCCTAAAAAAAATATATACGTGTGTAACATGTGTTAATATATAGGTAACCTTTCATTTTATCATAATATAATTTCCTTCTATTCTTTAAAAAAAAAAAAAAAAAAAAAAAAAAAAAAAAATATTTTATTTTTCTTATTACCTCTTTCCATTTTATGTTGGCTTCATTTTTCAGTGCTTCTGGGTCTAAGTCCTCAGATATAAACATAATAATAATAAAAAAAAAAAAAAAAAAAAACGAAGAATTTTTTTATTTAAAAAGTATCAGTTTTTTTTTAAAAAAATAATAAAATGAAATAATAAAATAAAATAATAATTTTTTTGAGGGAACACTTTTTTGTATTCATTCCTCAAAAAAAAAAAAAAAAAAATTAAAAAAATCAAAAAAATAAAATTATATATCACTATTAAAAAATAAATATGAAAACGTTTAGGGGTCAACTTATATTTATGTGGTCAGAGAAAAAAATAAATACTTTTAAGATATTAACATACACAAAAGGGATATGTACACATATATATATATATATTTATATATATTTTTTTTTTTTTTTTTTTTTTTTTTTGGTAATTTCCATAATTTATAAATCATTCGTGTATTTCTTAAGCTCATTCATTAAAAATTCCTGTAAGAAAAAAATAAATAAATAAATATATATATATATAGTTACATTTTATATCTTTTTATTTATTTATTTTATTTTTTCTTACTCTTAATTGTATGAAGGCCTTAAATCGTGGGGAAAAACTGTGCTTCTCATCGAAGGTCATTTCTCCAAAGGTTTTACAAAGACCTTCAGGTTCAAATATATTATCCCTAAAAATAAAAAAATAAAAAATTAAAAAATTAAAAAAATAAAAAAAGTAAAAAATATTAATATGTAGAAGATAAATTAAACATACACACACATATAATATATAAATATATAAATATATATATATATATATATATATATATGTATGTATTTGTGTTGATAGATATTTAGTTATATATTATTTTTATTTATTTGCAACAGCCTTTGAAAACATTCTTACCATCCGAATTTATTATCTCCTCTAGGCTCAACTATCTTTCCCTAGATATAATAAAAAATACAATAAAATGAACAAATATATTTACACATAAATTTTTTTTTTTTTTTTTTTTTTTTATTATTATGTTACGTTTGTTATTCCTTTGAAAGAATGTACTTCATTACCATCATACACAGAATAAGTGCATATTGCATGACATTTGTTGTCCTTTAAAAAAATATATATATATATATATTTTTTTTTTTTTTATTTATTTATATTTTTCTTTTTCATTTTATTAAATTACGTCTAGTCTTGAAACCACGTCGGCTATTCCTTTGGAACCCAGAGCCTTCTGCATCCACTTACTTTAAAAAATATATAACTCATAAATATTACACATTATATATATAAACATATATATATATATATATATATATATATATATATATATATATATATTTATTTATTTAAATTATACATATATGGTCCAGGGAAATCATTCAACTTGTTTATAAATAATCCTGTATCGTCTGTTATCACATAGCGTTTTTTATTTCTATTGTTATCTCGTTTCTTTAATATATCATATGCACTTCTTACTTTATGCTCGTTAATTTCAACTATGTCTTGAGCCTGGATTTCTTCCACTTCAAAAAAAAAAAAAAATATATATATATATATATATTTATATATTTAATATATAAATGTTCATCTCTTTTTATTTAACACTAACAATTTATATTTACAAATTCGACGTTCAAATCCTGTTTCATCATCTTTAGGAATTCTTCCTTTTTATTCATATTGCCAGTTACTAAATATATCTCCATTTTTTTCCTTTCTCTTTTTATTTTTATTATTATCAATAGAATATTTGATTTTTATAAATATAAAAATATTATGATCTCATAAAATATTAAATATTAAAAATACATTTAATATTTTTATTTTGTTTTATCATATATATGATTATATATCATTCTTATATGGAAAAAGAATTTTTTTTTTTTTTTTTTTTTTTTTATTTTAATTGATGAGTCTCAAAATGTTTTCTTTTTTATTACAAAAACGTTCATATATAAATATATAGAGTTACTAAAAAAAAAAAAAAAAATTTTAAATATTAATCATATAATATATATATGTATATATATATATATATATATAATATTATCACTACATACACAAATAAGATAATAAAATGATAAAACAATATATAATATATATATATATATATACATATAATATGTTTATAGTTTTAAAAATGTTGACAATCATTTTCATCTAAGAGCTCGGAAAAAAAGTTAATATTTAAAATAGTTTGTTTAGCGGATGTAAGACATTGTTCATTTATATTTTGTTTATATGATAAAAAATTTTTTAATTTGATAGTATTTAAATATATGATATATATATAATGATATAAGAACCAAGAATTATATAATATTAATAAGATAATTTTTTCATCTTTTTTATATTTTTTTTTGATTTTATTATTATGTTTATACATTTCTGTAACTAATAATCGTAATTCTTCTTTTTTTTGATTTTTTTCTTTTTCTTTTTTATCGAGTTTTTTTTTTTGCATAGCGATTTCTTTTTCTTTTTCTTTCTTCTCGTTCTCAACAACTTTTATATCGTCGTTCAGTAAGTTGATTTTATCGTCCCACCTAGCAAAAATAAAAATATATAATATAAATGTATATGATAAAATAAAAAATAAAAAATATATACACATATATAAAATATATATGTAATATATATAATATATATATATATATATTTTTTTTTTTTT